>NW_009952564.1:4819090-4836292 GCF_000747805.2 Chaetura pelagica
CAGCCCCCTGTCTCCCGCGGGGGCAGCAGTGCTGGGCACGGTCACCGGCCGCTCTGCCCCAGCCCCGGCGCAGGTCGCCGTTGTCACCGCGTTCCTGATGCCGCCGCCGCCTCCTTCCCCCGGCCCCGTCCTCCACGGGTCCCTCCTGCTGGTTCCTCCTGCTGGTTCCTCCTGCTCCCGAGATGCTGTGTCGTTGAGGCAGGCGGGTTTCCCGGGGCCCTTCCTCCTCCCGGATGTCATGCTCACCTCCTGAGCAGGTGTTGGGGTTGTGGATGTGCCTTGGGTTTGGCTGGCGAGGGCGTTTTGTTTTGATGTGGGAGCCGTGTGTTTCCAGCACACACAAACTGTGTTGCCCAAACAGGGCAAGCGTTTCCTGCGGCTTTTGGGGCTTTTATCCGCCAGCGGTTCATTAGATGCTCAGTCCAAAAGCTCCAAACCCGTTGTGCCTCAGCAGGTCCATTTGAAAAGTGTTCGTCACTTTGTTACTTTTTTTAAATTAATGTTAATTAATAACTTTTTTTCAAATGTTAGGTTTGTTTAAGATGACAGTGGAAAATAAAAGCTTGAGCGTTTCCTAAACCCTTTCTCATTTTTTATAAAGGCAACTTCTGTAGGTCCTGAAGACGTTCCCGCAAGCCTGGTAATTGCTGCCTTCCAACACTGATAAGTTTAAGATCAATGTACTGATGTGACTTCACCTAATAAGTGACTCGTACCTGGCATTCAGACTGGGGAAAGAACATCCAAGGAGAAGGCAAAAAAATTTAAAAGAAAACAAAACAGTGAAAGACTTTAGAGAACTTGGGGGTGGGGGGGTAGTAATTTTTATAAAGATTGTCCAGACTCTGACAATACACCTTGTGTTCTGTGCAGTTTGAGTACATTTTTAAAATACTTCTGTACTTACATATTTGAAATATCGTGCACCACTTAGCTTTCATAATTAGATTCATTTGTTTTACATTCAGCATATGGGTTAGGGACAATGGCACACAATGACTTGTGTGGTTTGTTAGCCCTGTGTGCCACAGCCGTGGGGGTCCTGGGGTGCTGGCTGACACCCCCCCCCCCAAATGCTTCCCTTCTGCTGCTCCTTCACCTTTGCCTGTGAGGGAATGCTTTCCAGGGCTTGGCCTCCATTTTCCTCCCTGTCAGCAGAGGCCACTCACTTGTGCTTTGCATTATGGTTGTAGAAAATAGATTATTTGCTTATGTCTTTTATGCATTCAAAGCCTGCTGTTTTGTCTTTGTCAAGCTAAATTATTTTAGTTTTCACACAGCTTTTACTTTTTCTTTGCTCTTTTTCTTGATTTTTTTTTTTTTTCTGTCCCATTTTCATTCTTTTTCTTGCCCCATTTTTCCCTGTCATTTTACTGTTCTCTTTTCCTTTTTAAAGTTTGTTTGTTTGTATGTATTTTCCAGACTACAAATTCTAAATTGTAGTTTAACAAGTAGTTTGCCCTACTGACAACAAGCACTTGCTGGCAGCCTAACCATGACATACTCTTTCATTTCTCACAACTGTAGCTAATGTAGCACTTCCAAGTTTGGGTTACATACTGAATTTCAGGCTGAGTATTGGCTGAAATACTCACTTGGCCAAGTAAGGTCCAGCAAGTTGTGCTTTTTTCCTCTGGAAGGGGTGTAAGGAAAAGCCAATAGTCAAGATCCATGTTAAGTTTCCTCTTTTTAATTGCCTAGTTAGTTTACTCATGCACTGTAATGATAGGATCCATTTCATAAGTGTGTCTTTTGAGGGCAGTTTTGTAGCAGGCACAGTTTACCTGTCTTTCCTTCAATGAAGACATTCCTAAAGGCTGAAGAACTCACTGCAAAGCAAAACAATATTCTATTACATAGTATTTCTAATAAAATAGCATTTTATTTTTTCATGTTGTCTTCTGTAAATGAAGAGGGAAAAAAGAGAGCTAGGAAAAAAAAGTAGAAATCATTAGTTAAAATCATCCATCATTGAAAGACTTTGCAGCAGATGCTTATTTCCTTATGACTTTTCAAGCTTTATTTCTTGCATTATGCTTAAGTCTCATGGAAAGATTAATGTTCATTTAGTTGCCTGAAATGGTGCCACAAGCACTTCTGGGTGCAGTATTCCTTGCACAGAATAAGCAAGTTTTTTTCTGTGTATTGAATGTGTGAAGATTTCTTGTTGAGTATGAAGTTTTCTTGGGCCTTCCACTACACTTACTGTCTGTGTGATTTCCATTTTAAAAACAGATTTGGAAAGAAGTGGCACATCAAATGACCTTAATTCCTTTTTTACTGATAGCTCTGAAGAACTAAGTATGACAGGATTAATCAAAAGCAAAACTAAATGACATACATATAAAAAGGGCAAGTGAACACTAGTAAGAAATTTATTCTTCTCCCCTCCCTTTCTTTTTTTTTTTAAATTGGAGCATCCTGGTATCATGCTAATGGTGAGTACAGTTGTACATAAAGTACCTTTTGTACTAGACAAAACCTGGTTGGTTTATTTGCATTCAAAAACCCTGAAGAACATATTAATTTTTGTGCATGTTTGAATAAGCAGAGAAAGAGCAGAGCTGAAATTTAAAATCTATTGGCTTTTACTATATCTTGGTTTTATTCCTCTTTGGTAAGTGTGAAAGACTCACCTAAAAAAGCCCAAAAGTTAAAAATAGTGCTATTGACGTTCTTTTTATGATTTTGGAGTTTAATTTTATGTATTAGAGAACAAGGAAAGCAAGTAACTCAAATCTGACTTTTAGAATATGATATAGTTTAAAATAATTTCTGGATATGGAAAAGCATGTCATTAAAAAATAAGGAAGACTTGTTGCTGTGTTGCTAAGCATTTCATGTGGTGACAATCTATCCCAAACTTCTGCTGCCGAGCAGGACTCCATTGAGTCTCAGCATGTCCCCCATTAAACCATCCCATCTCCGAAAATTATAAAGCTCATTAATGGCTTTCTGCTGTGAAACAATAAAGAATGTATTCATTGACTGGTCAGTAATTAGCGCCAACCAGCTTTTGTCCATCATTATACAAATATTCTGGTTCATTTATTCCAGAGCTAAAAGAAATCTATTTTTTTAAAACACCTTTTGTATTTGTGTGGGTGTATTTTATTGCCAGCAATCTCCGTTTGTTTTTATTTGAAAATTCAAATGCCTCTTCAGCCTGTGAGAACATGAACTCATTTCCCAGTCTGCTGCTTCTTTGTTGAAACAGCTCAGGTCACTGACTGGGTAGCCCCCAAAACACTAAGCCATTAGTGTCATAGTTCGTTTCTCTTTTCTCTCTTCGTTATTATGAAGTAGTAGATAATTTATATAGTGTAAAACAGAGCAGAAAGTGTGGAAAATCCACTTGAAACTTTCCATGTGCTCCTTTGCATCAGTAATCTGCATGGAGTCAGCTAAGGGCCCAGCTAGACTAAAGGGAAATAATGTTCTTAAGGTAACAGGAAAACAGAAATTCATTTCCACTGTCCTCATGGAAATTCAGACGTTCTTCCATGGAAAACCTTCCAACTGAGACTACACCATAGTCACAACTCACATCTCTGAGGCTCTACTTTTGCACACCTAGGATTTCTAGCCTGTATTACAGTGTGTGCCTTACAGCGCTTGGTTACTTTCAAAAATATTTGTAAGGATTTTGGTATTTGTGGACCTAGTTTGAAGGTGTAGCTTGTCTAGTAGAAGTACTAGTGGCATTCTCTGTGACAGATGAGCCATGAGGTGATACAGTCCCAAAATTAGGACAGCAGAACTTGGTCACCTGTGTGTATCAGGTTTTGTAAATAACAGAGGAAGATAGGAGGAAAGCAAAACTGAATGTTAATGAAGGTAATCAAGCACTTGTTTTTAATGAACACTTAAAAAATGAAGACTTGCATACAGTTGTGTAATTGAAATAGAAACGTAAGCCACAAAAAGCTAAGCAATCATTCCTTCTCCCCAGCTTTCCCCCACCATCCATCTCTTTTCTTAAGAAATCTAATTTATTTTTTTCTCCAAAGCCCTGTTAGGTATACATATTTATGAGAGATCCAAGAAAACTGTGATTCTTTGATTAAAGTTTCCAGGACCAGAAAGGAAGTAATACAGCCAGCACACACACACACACACAAATTATTAGGTATTTTTTGCTCATGTAGTTATCTCTGTAATGTTAGGTCTGTATCTGCACTAAAGATAGGTGTAGAGAACATCACCCTGAAGGTATCTCTTGCTGTCAGTGAATCATGAATGTCAGCCTTGACATGTATCTTCTGGTGATGTTATAAAGCATATGTGGCTTATTTTAAGCAAAGCTGTCCATACCTTTGTCTTGTCTTGTTGGAATAATCCTACTGTCTCCCAAGTGTCTGTCACCTTTTTGTTGTTCTTAGAGCTGAGAAATATCTTGTAAAGTCTTGTTAGGATACTTTTTAATTGTTTGGTTTTTTCCTCATGCTAACTTACAAAAGTCATTATGTCTGCCTTAAAAGATACACAATATTTTTACTGATACTGTAGAGAAAAGTACTTTATTTTAATATGGTTCGTAAACCCCAGTTATTGCAAACTTTGCACTTTGGATGCTCTGTGTCTTCTATACTTTTAAGCCCCAAATACTGCAAAGGCTGCCCGTGACTTGTTGTGTGACTTTCTGTGGAGCTATTAAATTGCCAAGCTTAAATACATGCTTCAGTTCTTGTAGCGTCCAAGTCCAGCTCTCTTTTCAAAGGCTTGCTTGAATGGGTCCTCGCCAGCACTCAGGGAGCAAAGGAGCTAGTATTATTTTGCTTGCTTCTGTCTGCCAGCTTCCTGTCTTCCTTACAAAACAAGCAGTTAACATACTGTTGAAGATGTGTCCAAAGGAAAAAAAATCAGATAAGTAAATAGAAGCTGAAGAGTCCACTAAATAGACTCTCTTGATATTTTGTCTTTCAGCAAGCAAATAATGCCGGTAAAACCTGAGCTGTCGTTTAATCATATGTCCATTCACTTGACCATGGAGTCTCTTCTCTAAGTAGTTATGCTGTCTTGCCAAAACCTTCCATTTAAAAAAAAAAAAAAGTGTCCGCGTTAGCTGTGATTTGTGTTTGACTGGATTATTCTTCTTATGGAACAGCTTCTCTCATAGTTATGTAATTGTACGTTAATATATCAACAATTTTGACAGAAATGCCCATGAAGTGTGGTGTGGTAATAAGGAATATGAAGCAATCCAAAGGAAAAACAAGTTTATCACACTGGGTCAGCATACATTTTTTAAGAGGAAAACTCCCAGGCAGCGTAATAGAGAATTAGAGCATTCCGGTGTTGTTCAACATCTTCATCAACGACCTGGATGAGGGTATAGAATGTACCCTCAGCAAGTTTGCTGATGACACTAAGCTGGGAGGAGGGGCTGACACACCAGAAGGCTGTGCTGCCATTCAGAGAGACTTAGACAGGCTGGAGAGTTGGGCGGGGAGAAACATGATGAAGTTCAACAAGGGGAAGTGTAGAGTTTTGCATTTGGGGAAGAACAACACCATGTACCAGTACAGGTTGGGGGCTGACCTGCTGGAAAGCAGTGTAGGTGAAAGAGACCTGGGGGTCCTGGTGGACAGGAGGATGACCATGAGCCAGCAATGTGCCCTTGTGGCCAAGAAGGCCAATGGCATCCTGGGGTGCATTAGAAAGGGTGTGGTTAGTAGGTCAAGAGAGGTTCTCCTCCCCCTCTATTCTGCATTGGTGAGGCCACATCTGGAGTATTGTGTCCAGTTCTGGGCCCCTCAGTTCAAGAAGGACAGGGAACTGCTTGAGAGAGTCCAGGGCAGAGCTACAAAGATGATTAAGGGAGTGGAACATCTCCCTGATGAGGAAAGGCTGAGAGAGCTGGGTCTCTTTAGCTTGGAGAAAAGGAGACTGAGGGGTGACCTCATCAATGTTTGCAAATACGTAAGTGGGGAATGTCAGGGAGATGGAGTTAGGCTTTTTTCAGTGATGACCAGTGATAGGACAAGGGGTAATGGGTGTAAATTGGAGCATAGGAAGTTCAAGGTGAATATCCGAAAAAATTTTTTTACTGTAAGAGTGACAGAGCACTGGAACAGACTGCCCAGGGAGGTTGTGGAGTCTCCCTCACTGGAGACATTCAAAACCCACCTGGATGAGTTCCTGTGTGATGTACTCTAGGTGACCCTGCTCTGGCAGGGGGGTTGGACTAGATGATCTCTCGAGGTCCCTTCCAGCCCCTAAGATTCTATGATTCTATGATTCTACGATTCTTCATAAACATGGTACCTTTTAAAAGAATAGATATAATCTGCAATCTCTTTAAAACTTTTCTAATTCTACATAAGTCAAGCTTATGTGAAACATAAAGTGAAAACAGAATAAATAAATGCTGTCTTTGCAGTAATTAGGATAGCAAATATGTTCCACTCATGATAAAGAACAAGATAAAAAACATTTTTCCACAAGATGATGCCAAACTGAACTCAAAGGTCTTGGCTTGTTATACCATCCCACATTAATCCTGACATTGCCAGCAGTGGATTTGTATCAGTGAGTATTACAACATAATGTAATTAGTAATGGTAATATTACCACAAATAATATAAAGAACCCTGCTCTACTGACTTTAAATTAGTTTTCATGCTGTTGTTGATGATTGGAATAAAACTATGGGTTACCTTTCCAGTTCTGAGAGTCTTGCATTAGTACTTCAGTATTTGTGACATGTATCAGTCACCGTGTATTTATGTATCTATGTAGAGGTCATTTACACTTAAAGGATTGGTATGAATTTAAAACTATTTTTTTTGTGACAGGTCACAGTAATGAAAGGCAGTAGTAGGAATAAGGATCATTCGACAGAAGGAGAAGGAACTGGGAAGCGACCAAAAAGAAAGTGTCTTCAGTGGCATCCTCTCCTTGCCAAGAAACTCCTTGACTTTTCTGAAGAGGAAGAGGAAGAAGAGGAAGAGGAAGATCTTGATAAGGTAGACTTCATTGGATGCTTTTGACCATAGAAAGATAATGGTGGGTCAGATTCTCCATAGGTGTGTTCTTGGTTGGTTTTTTTTCTGCTTCTTGCTGTTCTCTTTGAAAAACAAATGCAGCCAATTAAAAGCAGTTATGATGTGTACATAAGGCAGTAAGGATAAGTAGCAAGTAACACAAAAAAGTGAATTGTCAATCATGCTTTTAAAATCTTTGACAAAACCTTTTTTTTAGAGTTAGACTTAAGATGGGTTTTTGACATGGTTTTTAAAATTGTTTATTTTAGACATGAATTAGCCTGTGCTTGATGTGTGCTTTTCATGGCTCTGAGAACATGCAAAGCTAATAGTCCTCTTTTTCCTTTTGAAGATTTAAAAAATGCAAAAATTAAAAGGGAAAAAGAAGTCAACAATTTTTGTTATCTTTGCACATGAAATTCCACTTATCCTCCAGAATATTGAGAGCATGGGTGAAATAATCTGTCTCTGCTTTGACACTTAGTATTTCGGTACTACTCAGTGAAGCTGGCATTACCATTTTTTATGTAAGAACCTCAAAATGTGGCATCTCACAAATGTACAGTTAGACTCATCCTCAGTAAGAAGAAGTAGGAATGGGTTATGGAGACGTGATGTTTCCATCATGTGGACAACGTTCATATCTGCATCCCCTTTACTCCTTAAGCCAGGAAGGGAGAGGTCAGTGCTGAGGAGACTGCCTTGAGTCACATACTGATAAGAGTGACCTTGATGAGGATAAGGAGCAGCAAGGAGACTGATACACTGACAGTACTTTTGGTTAACCTTACCAGCTCGCTTCAACAATGTGGTATAAAATAGCAGTGTTGCAGTTAGGTAGGCGATGGTTTTCTTTCTCATACTGCAAGTCTTTTCATTCAGTCAGATCTACTCTTCTGTGGTTTGTCCCTTGTAGGTGGAGAGAGCATGTGTTGGCAGTGTGTGCTGTTGGGATTTGCCCTCTGGCTGTGGCTGGGCAGCTGTGTCAGTGGCTGCACTGCAGCACCACTCACAGGATGAGTAATAAGCGGCAGGAGATGGGGGGACAACTCTTTAGTTGTGCACTTTCATGCCTATGCAATCTATAGTTGCAAACACACATAATTGAGGTCAAAGGTAGTTCTGATCACCTCATCCCGCTGGGATAGTTTCTGGATTGTAGGAATAGGGTAGGAAGGTTCTCCTCCTTCCAGCCCCTTTAGGACTGTTACTAGAGAATGGTGCACAGCTTAGAAATTGCTTCAGTTGCAAGTCTGACTGTAAGTCTTGCAGAGGGCATGAGTGAACCTTGAACCATCAGCTAAGGAGGTTTGATGTAGAACTCCAGATCTTCTGGACAAAATGGATGGCCTTTGGAGATAGCTGTGTGTGTCCATATGCATCTCCCTCGTTCACACATCCAGCATACACAGACTCCCAGTCTCGGTGGGAAGCATGGATAACTGAGTTCACACCCCTTCCCTTTTGGTTCTGTCAGGTGCCTCTCCTTGGCGCTGAGGGTTTAGAGCAAGATGCTGATGAGACCGAAGATGACGAGTCCTCGGAGCAGCGCGCTCGCCGACCAATGAATGCGTTTCTCTTGTTCTGCAAGCGCCATCGCTCTCTCGTGCGTAAAGAACACCCTCGCCTGGATAACCGTGGCGCGACCAAGATCTTGGCGGATTGGTGGGCTGTTCTAGATCCAAAAGAAAAGCAGAAATACACTGACATGGCCAAGGAGGTATGTTCTCTCTGAATGGTGGGTGTAAAGGGAGTTCATTACACATTTGTCTGTTTTCTGTTTCTCTGTATTAAATGTTTTCTGTGGGGTCTTTTCTGTGGGGTCAGCTTCGCCAGTGGGATTATGGTGCCCGGAGCTGCTGCTGTTCTTACTTTGATTCACTTAGTCTTTTGGACTAGAATGAAAAGAAACTCGTCTGTGTACACAAACTAACCTGGCTCTAGTAATCAGTGGTACGCACATATGCACTTTGTGATAGATACCACCTGATAATTTTTGCGGATAGTGTGTGGTGGTTGAAAGCAATAAACTACACAGTTCAGTGTCAGCTGACTGTAGTGATGCATACCTCAAGTTGTGCATTTGCTATCGATGATACATCACTATTATAATATAGGTGGACCAAACCAAAAGCATAGTCAACAAATGTAGTCCCTCTTTACCTTTGATGCTTCATGAAGTACTCTTCCTATGGATTGTTAATGATTTTCTGATAGAGCAGCCTTTGGTGGGGCAGAGCCCAATACCTGAATCACAGAGCAGTACACAGGCAGAGTCCTTTAACTGGGAGAAAGGAAAAGAGATTTATCCCCATATTTTGCAAAGTATTTTTACATCAACTTAAAATTTGAATGAGGCTTTTTAAGAAACAGCTTGCTTGGTAAGTTGGCCCCAAAAAGTCTGCGAGTATCCGTAGTAGAGTGAGAGGCACGTAGCTAGTTACTTAGCTTTATAATATCACCCCAAAACAGATCCCTGTAACTACATGTGTGGTGTAGATTGCTGGTAACCATTTAATTCAGTCTTAGAAAAAATAACAGAGGGCCAGTGAGAAGGAAGAACATCTCTCTCGTTTATCGAGCAATGCTCACGCACTATGGGAAATACAGATAACTGGGAAATGGTTGGGGAAAATGCTACCTGCATCTGCCCTGTACCTGCATCTGCCCTGTCGCCCAAGGCTGTCGAATACTGTTAACACATGTATTGTCTGTATGTATGACATACATGTATGTATGGTCTGGCTCTTCAGTAGTTTGTGCAAACAGGAAAAACACAGGAAAAACAAAGTTTTCTGCATGGCAGGTCCTTTCTGATGCCAGGGCCTGTAGTACCTCCTCCATAGTTCCCCATCTGTGACACGGTGTTGAAATACTGGAGTCTCAGCTTTCTCCAGCCATTCCTGATTTGTTCTGCATTTCCATTTACAAATTAGTGATGCTTCTTGAAATGTGTGGGAAAAGGGCAATTAGGGGATCTAGTACAGATACAGGGAAAAGAATGATGAAAATGAAGAACTAATTTTTGGAAGAAACAACCTCAGGGGACTGCTCTTTTGTAGTCTTTTGTCTTGCTGTGAAGTGAACTCATTCATTAAGAAGGAAAATAATAGCAGAACTTCTGTATGAAGTGACAGATCTGAAACTATTAATCATATTGTTGTAGAAATGATTGTTCCTGTAGTGATTTATTTATTTTTCTCGCCCTGAAGAGCAAATTGCATATTCAGTGTCAAAGCAAAACAATAAATCTTAAGTAGTTTTCATCATTACAACTAGTTGCAAGAGTGTGTAGAAGAGAGATAGTGTATAATTTTTATTCTTTAAACAGTTGTATGTTATAACAGTAATTAGCAGCTGTCATGTGCCTTCTTCACCACCACAGGCCTGGTCTGTGTGTGTGAATCAGTTTTGTTTTAACACTGTCTTTTGTCGTTAGGCTTACTGCTGAGACTGTTGAAAAGATGTTAATGTCAACTCTAGTGCAAACCATTTATTGGTATTTTTCATTTTCCTAAGGAGAACTCATTTAAAGTCAAGAATGTGAATGCCTTTGGGAGGACATAAAATTACCATTGTACCAATAATCTTCTATTTGAGTACTTATATGTATAAGCTCATTAAGTTTAAAATACAGTGGATGAACATAGTGTTATTTAAATGTAGCTTTTCAGTGCCCTTCCAGTTTTCATTCCATAGCCTCTAGCCACTGCCCTGGCAGAACAAACATCTTCTGAAGGACCATGTGTCATATCCACTACCCCCACAACATGTCTTGTTTTCTCTGAGCTTCTGAATCATTATTCCTGAGATGGGAATGGGCCTCACAGAAGTGGTCACTACTGCAGTGGCTACAACCCTTGTTGTTTTACAGGCTTGAAAATATTTTTACTACTTTGAAGACAGAGTTTACGAAGTCAGCTTAGATCAAGCATGAAGGAAGCAGCTTTCCATGTCTTACTTGCTTAGTACCAGCAGTGTAACTGTTTCAGCAGTATGCAAATCTAGGCATTTACATATTTACTTATATATGTCTAACTATATGCAAGACGTATTTTGGAACATAGTGAGGCACCCAAACTTCTTGGCAAGTAGAATTAGGACAAGTTTCCTAGTGGGCTGGACAGCTTTCCCTGCTTCCCACTGAGAGGATAATCAGGTCTATAGTTCATTTAGGCATTTTTGGAAAATCCTGTTATGTACCTATCTGCATCTTGGCCCCTGTTTCCTCTGTTTTCAGTCTTGTGGTTTATGGTCTCTTGTAGCAACACCTGCACTGGAGATCTCATGGTACACCTGCAGACCGCAGTATCACCTTCTGCTGGTGTTCTCTTTAGGAGCAGGCTTTCTGTTTATCCTGCAGGCTTCTAGATCAGCTTAACTTTGGAAGTTGCATTGTCTAGGGTATAAGCCCAGTAGGTGATAAATACTCCAAGTGGAACCACAAATGTTCTGCCAGTTGTTACTATTTCCCTTCACTGAGGGAAAAATGAATTCTCGCTATACATTAATATGCTCCAGCAGTTTTAGTTACTTTGGTAATACAAGTAGTGTGTTTTTCTGTTAACTCTTACAGGGCTTTCACTGCAACTGCCCTGTTCAGGGACTGGGAATAATCAGCTGCCTTGGAAAACAGCCAGTGAGATTATTATTGCTCAAGCCTTGTTTCCCTTGCTAGAAAACACTTCATTTTAAAAGACAACCTTGCATTGGCAAGATCCAGGCAGTCAGGATTGTTTCCTGCAGGGAGAAGCCTGATGAATCCAGGCTGCTGCCATTCAGTGGCAGAGCTGAACACTTGTCAGGGCAACTGCTCAGCCAGTGGTTTGGCAGATACAGTCAGCCCGACTGGAAGCTGGCTGTCATTGCTGGGCCACTGCTTTGGCAGCCCCTCAGGAGAGGAAGAGACAAATGCTCTGGCTTGTTGGCTAGAGTCCAGCAAGTTCACTGGGTGACGTATGGACCATAACATGTAATGTGAACCCTGTGTCCTTCAGGAGTGAAAAAAAGGAATTTAGTGTTTTTGGGGGATTTAAAAAATTATTTAACTGTATTACTTTTTTAAAATGTTGGATGTCTGGGATTCATGTAATGTTTAATAGCTAGTTGGTGAGATTTAAGTATGCATTTCAAGTTAAGCACGTGCTAACTGCTGCCGTGAGGTATAGCTGGAGTCCACTTGTGAGCTCCTGTTCTCACCACACTAGAGAAAGCAAATCTTTTTTATTTGGTGATGAAAGCAACTCAGGGAGTTCTGTTGAAGTGTAGCCCCTTTTTTAACCTCAGCTCTTAAGTGGTACCAGTCCTACCACATAACACATCCTTCCCCAAACTATCACAAAAAAGAAATGGTACATCAGACCAACCCTACAACCATATCCTGGGACATCAGGACATGACCCTAGTGGTCTGTCCCTGCTGCTCAAGGGATGGAATCTTTGAATTCCAAGTTAAGGACTTTGGGGTTTTTTTAAGCAACTTTAGAGACTTTCTTAGGCTGCCTGTGCTATGTTGGTTTACTGCACAGTTGGTCAAATGGAGGAAAACATTAAGCTTGATATTGCCTTTGGCATTTTTTAATTACTGGGTAGCTCATTAAATTATCTTCTCATTATCTGGCAAGCAGAATCCATCACTTCATTTTAGGCCTTGGTTAATAGTCATGAAAATCAATATTGAAAGTCTTCCTGAGATTTGGATCAGGTCTCTGTGTATTTTGTAAAACTGCTTCTTGGCCACTGTTTAAGTTTTACATTTTCTTTCTCATTTGTCTTGAGTGTTGAAACTCTGAAAGAGGCCAATGAGTTGTCCACCCTCGGTTTGCTCCCTCCCCAATAGAGAGTGAAGTTAATGCTTACTTCTTGGCTTTGCAGAGGAAAAAATCCATTAATACATGACCTCACTTGAATTGCTCTTGTTGGAAACTGATTAAAAGCTTATTGCTGCCTTGTCTTGCAAATAGCATGCATTCTGGCTCTCATTTGATGGCCAGCTTGTTGGCTTGTCAAATTATTCCTTAGAATAATTTAATTACTCAAAGCAGCAATGCTGATATGAAGAGCTTACGTACCTAAGTTCTAGCAATTTTGTGCATTTCACTCTGCAGGCAGAAACATGATTTGTGAGTGGGCTGTGACTTGAACAATGGAAAGCAAAACTGCCTCTCTGTGTGTTTTTGCCTCTTCCCTTACCCCCTCCTTTTCCTTTCCCTCTACCAAGCTATTTTTTTGGTGTACTGAGCTCCCAAACTAAACTGAGGGAAAGGGAAAAGGAGTGAGGTGAGAGGTGCTGCAGTCGTTATGTTAATACATATACCCTCTTCAGAAAATACTGCATGTATGTGGGTCAGCCATCCCTGCAGATTTTTATTATTTATAGCCATTTCTATAAATACAGGACTTCATGCAGTGCTGTGCTTTTGTAAACTGAAATGTTTTTATTCTTGCTCTACAGTCTGGAGGTAGCAGGAGCCAGCTGATAAGTTATGGTGAAAGTAAAAGTAAGCAGTACACATGTGATGGTGACCCTGCAGCAAGGTGTGCTGCTTATTGATCTGGGAAAACACTGCAGTGACTCTATCAGAAGAGGATGTTTTGGGTGCCGATTCTGTATTTGATAGCCAAGGGGTTTTTTTGTTTTTTCCTCTCTGCATGTGTTTCTGTGCTGGCATGTGCATGAAACATAAGTGGTTCTCTGTGCCGGAACCAAGACTGATGACAGCTGGGTGGGTGGGAATGTGTAATCACAGAAAAAAACTTCCTGCAGCTGCCCTGCCGTGTACTTGAGGATCAAGTAACTCTTTTGGTCGTTTGCTGCCATCGAGAGATACCAAGTGCATGAGGAGGTACTGGGTGGGTTCCTTCTACCCACACTGAGCACTGATACTTACAGGGTAGACTCTCACAGCAGCCAGTACTGTATGCTGCTATCTGCTGTTAGGCAAACATCGGCAGCTGGAATGCATGACATGTTCCTCTTGATTCATGTTCTCCACCTTGCACAACTATGTTAAAAAATACTGAAATGTGCTCCTTTTATTGGTCTTAACATTCAAAAATCTTGTTTGTTCTGGTCAGCAAATATGTAGAAAACATCACTGTTGCATTTGGTGAATAAAATCAGTCCTCATGCTTCGTTCTACCCCTGCTACCTGTGTAGCATCCAGACCTTTTCCCCCACCCATCATGTGTAGTCTGGCTTAGTTTGCTGCCTCATACCACAAATACAGCAAACAACTGAGATGTGTGCTGTGTGCTCAAGGCCAATCAAAAGTTTTGTATGGTCCCAGTTTATTTTATGCAGCCACATGATGTGATAAGATTTTGGAAAGAACAACAGGGATGAAGTATCAGAAGTTCCTCAAAATGAGGCAATACTGATAGTGGTTTATTTTTGGTGCCTGGTTTAGGAGAGCATGTACTCAAATATTCTAAAATACAAAACTGTTAGAGAAAAATACGTGCCAGGTAAGGAGTGTCATGCTGCATTGATTGCTAAATGGTTTTTTTTTTCATTTCATCCAAACTAAAAAGTAAACGAAGATTGTACCTGCAAAAGAATTCAAATAGCTGTCTTTGTTTCTCAGAGAGTGAGCATACAAGCACTGGGGAGAAGTCTACAGGATCAGAACTTCAGCCTGCTCTGGGTGATAAACCCACAGGAGAAGAAAGAGAAACTTCACTTCTTTAAATACAGCTCTACTTATCTTAATATTTCTTCTTATTAGATTGTGTTGGCAGTCAGATGCTAAGCATGTGATTAAACTGTTAATAATCAAGATATTTAAGGATTATTTACTGTTTTAAGTCCTCTTAGATGCAGTGCACTCTGTTGCCCTGTGGATAGTATAATGTCATGACTGGAAATTTTTCCTTATCTTTTCTAGTACAAGGATGCATTTATGAAAGCAAATCCAGGGTACAAGTGGTGCCCCACAACAAACAAACCTGTGAAAACCCAGTCATCCACTATTACCAACAGGAAAAAGATATGGGCCTTTCCATCTGACTCTGCAAAAGATTTACCAAGCCCGAGGAAAGTGACACAAAGTGAAGAAATGCCACAGCTTAACTTCGGGATGGCAGGTGAGATTTCCATCCATGTTACTCAGATGTAGAATCCTCATTTTGTTAGAGTTTGCAGCATTGGAATTGAACTGTGGCACCAGTTTTATTTACTGCACATGGTACTGTAGAACAAATACCTTTCATGTCCCTAATTCAGTTGCCAAAACTCAAGTTAAATGTCAGCATAACAGCTTTCTAAAAATTCCCGTATGACATGATTGCTCATGAGAGTCAAGTCCAGATACGTGACATCATGACCTGTACCTCATTTGAGGTCCAGATTTGATTGATTTTTAATTCCTTTGTATCTGCTGTTAGAGATTTTCCATTTTCTAGTCAAAAAGGAAAATGCTGATTGTGTGTATTGGTTTTCATAGAGCATTGTACTTTGTTTAGTAATTGGCTATTTACAAAAATCATTTTTGGGTGTCTATGAAGTTGGAGTTGTTAACGTTCTTGTGGATGAATGTACTGGTGGAGCTAACTTATATTTAAATCAAGAGAAGTGTAATTTGATTTCACTTAAAATGTGCTCTTCCATGCATTATACCTCAGAAGGGCAGATTCTAACCTATTAAACATTAAAAAAAAATAATCCATTAATAAGTAGGTGGAGCTCCTGAACCAGTGAAAGGCATGTAATCTGTCACTGATAACCACAAATAGCAGAACTGCAATCATGACCTTGAGATACAGAAACATAAATGTTAAATGCTAGAAGCTTAAGACCTGACAGTCAAGGTAGAATACAGGTTTTTCCACCACCACTCTTTTTTTTTTTTCCTTTTTGTTAAAAGTTCATAATTATATAAATACTGAATTATTTGAAACTTTGTCATCTCCAACTTAGTTGAAGATAGACATGTCTATCTACCTGGCAGATAGACACTGCCTAGAGAGATCATGAGCTTGAAGAGTGGAAAATGGTTTTGTGGAACAAGTTTAAAAGGATAAAAAGTCATGTATACCTTTTTACCAGTACAGTGGTATGGAAATTCCCATAATTAAATTATTTTTGGCTATGGACGAACTGTGAAATGTGATCAAAATAAAGGTTTTTGTCCTACATAGTTATGATATATGGGAGACCAGTTTTAAAATTTCAAGCCCCTTCATTCAGTTCTGCTTTTGCTATCAGAGGAGTAACTTCTATGCTCCTTAAAGGTTTATTGACTTAACGCAAAGAATAAGTAATAAGTCTTGTCTTGGTCCATCTGTCATCCCCCAATGCTCCTGCTGGAATATCCAAATGGAGAGTTTTGGAGTACAGAGAGATCTTGACTCAGTACCTGTCAGAGCAGAGGACAGAACTTAAGAATTAATTAGAAACTAATCTAATCCATTGCTTTATCTATGGAGCCATTAATTTCTGAAGAAGGCCCTCTTCTGTGCTACATGTGATTTAATTTTTTTTATTACTTTTTTTTTTGCTGCATACTGAGTCAATGAACGTAGTAATTCATAGGAATCTCACTCCAGTCCTCGTGCCAAAGAAGGCTGGCTGTTTCTTGAGTGTAACAGTAGCTCATGAGATAATGACACCTTCTGACAGTGATGTTAGCATTCAAATGATGGCAAGTCTGCCATGCCAGATGGAGTACTGTTTTGTCAACTGTATACCACTTCATGCTAAATAAATTTTGTTGTGTTCTCTTCTCCTTGACTTCATGTGATAGTTCAATTCAACTCTGACTCTTATGTCCCACACAACCTCTCTTAAAGTACAGGCTGTATAGTAGCTGATGTAAATGTAGTTGAACTACCTCAGAAAAACTTTTGCCTTTGAAATCTTCATGGCAGATTCCAGAATCATTCCAGGAAATCTGTTTTACTTTTTGGTAGTCATTAATTCTGTCTCAACTGCTTTTTACAAATTACATTTCATTTTAAAAAATATAATACATAAAGAGTAACATTTGCTTTTCTTTTTTTAAGTCCCACGGAGGCTATATCTCTCCTTTATTTTTGGTATTCCAACAGTAACCACCCTACTTCTAATTCTCTCCTGTTGACCTATCATTGCATGAAGAAGCTGAGGTGTGGCACCAGCATTAGGCTTCTGACTTGCAGACCCCACTAGTGATATTCTTGCTCATTCTAGCCTGGAAGTTGTGTTTGAGCATGTTCTTCTCATGACATGGCTCAACTCT
>NW_009952564.1:4836655-4869875 GCF_000747805.2 Chaetura pelagica
AGGGAAAAGGCAACTGCTGTTCACAGGTGAATGTCATCATTGCAGCATCAGCCCTCTCAAGTGTAGCCCTCTGCTACAGCTGCTACAGTATTCAAGTTGTTTAAGCACTAAAGTAAACTTTCACTTTCCACCTAGCTGTCATTCTTTTCCTTCCTCTTAGTTTTTATGTTAAACAGTGTGTTTTCTAATTTGAAATTGACAAAACAGCCTGTGAATGTTAGTGCAAGATGCCATCTGAGGAAGAACTTTTGGCAGCATCTATGCTTTTGAATTAAATAGCACCAGTGAGTATTCCTGTGAACTGGACCTTGATAGCGTCTAGCACTACATTGTTTGGAGATTTACATGTACAGGTTTGGCCTGTCTCAGCTGAAAAGCTCAACACATTCCTTCACACTGCTCATGACTGGGAATGGGCCTGGGGATTTCCCAGTGGATATTTTGAATGCAGCTATTCTGCATCCAGATTTTGCGTAACAAAATGCAACCAAATGGACAAAGGTAATTGTACCAGTTGGCCTCCATTCCAGAGAATGGCTCTGCACATGTGTAACGTATTGTTGCAGAGAGAAGTTCTGTATAGTTGGGAGAAAGGAAAAATTGTGAGTGCACGCTTAGTGAAACCTGCTGTGTCTTACCAAGTTGGTGTCTCAGCAGTACAGCAAGAGTAGTGCATACCTTTCTGTCACATTTTGGCTGTTGTGTGGGACCTCTGGGCCACAAACTGTCTCCCACTCTTTACATGACACTCTGTTAAATTGGGCCCCTGCATTGCTCCCGAGGCACTTCCCCGAAATCAGGCAATTATTCTTCCTACTGTTGAAGAGCAACCGCTGTTCTGAGAGGAAAAGCCACTCCATGAGTCATGCAGTGCCAGTGTTCATTGCTTTCACTTCTTGTTGTTTTCCGAGCTCCTGGGGTGCGGGAAGGCTGGAGGCAAGAAGCTGTCAGCATCAAGTCCTTGGAGAAAGAACATTTGTATCTCCATTTTACTTTCCTCAGTTATGTATTATATTGGTAGGGCAACAAGAAGGCAGGCAGCTTGCCTGGCCAGTGCCTGCGCTGTTCTGGCACGGAGGATCAAATGCTTCATGCTTCAGGACTGTCAGGCTGGTGCTTTTCACCACTACATGCAGCTCTAAATTAAAGCTAAATGGAAAGAGAAATTTTGCTTCAGAGCTTGATCGTGTCATTTTTTTGCATCCTATTACTTGTTCAGTGGCTAAGGAAGGGAACCCCTCCCTCTGTAGGAGTATCGATTAAGTTACAAAAGTGTGATATTACAGCATCTTTGTGTATATTTATGTATGAGATCATTACAGTTGCTGTTTTAGAGATATTCATCTCTGTAGTACATAAAACCTTTGGCAGTAAAATTGTAAATCCACACGATGGGGTGTTAAGCACACAAATCCAATTAAATCCTTCAAACAGCTTTGAAAGCCTCTCCCAGAGGGTACAGAAATGGTTATTTGTGATTCTCTTGAACTGCCTTTTATGGTAGCTTGCTTAGAGTGTCTGTGACAAGTAGTCTTCTGGGAGTTTAGCACTGCAAGTGGTAGGTTCTTTAAACAAGCAAATGAATAAACTTAAGACTTGGGTCTACTTTTTTAACAGATCCTACACAAATGGGAGGCCTGAGTATGCTGCTTCTAGCAGGGGAACATGCCCTGACTGCACAAGAGGTAAGGAACTCTTTTTCTCTCCCTTATCATAAGCTCTCAGTTTAAAGAGAGCTTGGAAGAGGAATATTTGACCAGTGGAAAATGAAATTTAAGATAAATCTTGGGTAAATGCAGGTGGGACTGAAGTGTGAACCCCGTAGTATGAGTCTTGTGTCCCAAGCAAAAGCGTGGAGATTGGGCCCAATTTTTGTATCAGTTCATTAGTAACTCTGCTGACTGAATATTTGATCAGACCAGGCAAGTCTGCCCCGTGAGAGAATGTTGTCACAAATAGAAGGGTTGAAACATTGTGTTAAAGAACAGGTGGTTTGGAATCCCTTCTGGGCAAAGATTTCATATGCTTGTGAATTGCTTCACACAGCTGTGGCCTTGGTACTAATAGCAAAATAAATACCTAATAATTTCCATACAGTCAGTGTCATTGTATATGCATTCCGAAACTGTGCAAGTGCTGACAGGTAATTTAAGTATTTGAGTCTAGTTCTATTAATTAAGTCTTTATGTCTAAAAAGGTGTTTATAGTTGACATCAGAAACATCTTGTTTTTATGAATATGTCTAGTAAGAATAAGTGCTGCTGCATAACTCCAGTAGAGCAGAAACTTCTGATCTTTCTTGAGACTGATTAATGTTTATCATCTATTTTTTGGGCTAGCTCTGAAAGCTGTTGAAAAGTTAGCTTGTATGTTGGGTAAAAGAGGTAGTCAATGCCATAAATCCCTAGCCTGGAAAGAAGAGCAGTGGAAATGAAGAGAGTTTATTTTTTCTTTATTTTGTTATTACTGGGAGGAAGAGCAATAATTAACTATCTACATGTGACGCCCCCAAATGCAAAATGTGTAGTTCATTTGAGATGGATTGCTTCTTTACTGCCAAGTCTGTGCCAAGACTCCTCAATGCTTCGTGCACCAGTTTGAGCAGTGGAAGTCTTTGGGCAGGTGTGGGTGCTGGCTTTCTGTGCTGCAGCATGAAGAATAGGAAACACTAGAGCAGGGTTGGCAGAGAAGTGAAAAGAAAATATTTTGTGGTAAAATTAGAACATCCTGTAGTTTTCAAACTTTGAATTTTTCAGCTTGGAGTTAAAAAACTTTTCACTATGCTGTTATGTTTAAATGAGAGGGAAGGTGTGTTGTAGTTAAAGGTACTCAGTTCCATTAGGAAGAGTCTTTGCTGTGACCTTGTAACTTGAGCTTTCTTGATTTTACATGAAGGGTGCCTCAAGTAGTATGATTTCAGATGGCAATGAGAGATTAAAATCTACATATGGATGTAGAGAAAAATTGAAAAAGATGCTGTGTGATTGTTATAATATATGCACTTTCTTAATCAGAGCTTAATTTTTTGGAGCACAAGGTACATTTCCCATGTGCCTACATAAAACCTGCTTTTTCTCATAGAAACATGCAACATACCTTGTGATGCAATACTTACTTTATGTACAAGCTATAGTATGCTATGCTCTTTTGAGCCTGAAGTCTTCTTTTGAAACCTGGCCCTCTACCTCAAAGAGGTGTAAGCTGTGTAACTGGCATTCCTCCTAAATTTAGAGGAAAATAATTGTCAGAAATACAGCCTAAACAAAACTAGTTGAGGGATTTGTTTGCTGTTGGAATCAGAATGGGCTAGAAACTAGCCTGTACTTACTAATGAGTTAATGTATTTTAATTTTTCTGCACTATCTGAGAAGCAGTAAGTATCAGAGAACTTTCCCAGGGAACAAAACTGTTCATGTCCAGTTCTTTCGGAGGATCCCCTATGTAAAATACATCCTCCAGAGCAACCTGGGTGCTGGGTCTTCTCAAGGAGACCCAAATGGAGGAATTTTAGTTCTCCTAACTGTGTAGCAGCAGGGATCAAGTATCGAACTGTGTTTCTGTGCTCTGGGAAACTTCCTCAGTTTCTTTGCATGGCAGCTCTGGTGTGTCTTCCATTTTCCTTGGCTTCCTTTTGATTTGGTGTTTCAGCGGTGATTAGATATGGAGTAAATATTTCTTAGGCTTATGTTTTCCCCTAATCCTAAACCTCTTTAGGCTTGGATAATTGAGCAGCACTTCTGGCTTCCCATCCTTGGGCGTGTGGACAGAGGAGTCATAAGATGTTCATCTTTACATGCCTGTGGGTCAACCTATGGTTGAATTTCTGTGCTTGTGCTTGAAAACTTTCACACTCAAACCAGCCTTTGGCAGGTTAGCCAAACATGTTAGGAGGTAATAATGACATGCCCAGTCAGGCCAAGGATTTATTGTAGAGGTGATAAGCTGCTTTCCTCTTCAGTGAAGGCAGGTTAGGTGTGTTGTGTTAGAGTTGATTTTGACATGGGTGAGAATTTGGTGTACTAAGGTGACTGCTGAGGTATTGACAGTGAAGAGGTTCAGAAGCTGCTTAACTATGGAAAATAACAGGTATTTTTTTAATATGCGTGTAAGTATATAAATGCATGTTGTATATCTAGAACCTTGGCATTTCTACTTAAATAGCACATGCAGTGTTGCATTTAAAATGGTGTTCTAAGTGGTATGACATAGTCTTCATTATCATTAAAGCATGTATGTGTACGTTGAAAGCACATGCATATATAAGGTTCTTGAAGTGGAGGACTGCCAGAGATAAGATTACCTGTCAACTTGCAGTTTGACTTCTTGTGCATATATATGTTTGTACAGACTTGGGTGGCCTTGTAAGCATGGGTGTTAAATACTCTTTTCACCTTAAAAATTGTTAGTAGAAAGAAGGGCTGCTCTGCCATAATTTACTCAGAACCTGAGAGAAGGTGAGGGAAATTATACTTACCAGGTCTGCTAATCCCACATAAACGTAATCAAAGCCTGCTGGGTTTCTGTCAAGCATATGTTAAATGGATGTATAGGGACTTTTCAAATCGGGTGTTTAACCTTCAAGTTGTCAGAAGCCCAGATGTCAGGTAACAGTGAACAGGTGGCAGCAGGAGGACAGAAAAGAGGCATAGCAGCAATATTTACAGAATTGCCTCGAGGCTTCAGTTGTCATCTCTGTGTCATCAGTTAGGTTCCTTTTTTTGTTATTCTCTCAATAGAGAATTTTCCTTTTGATAAAAGAATTTGGTATTAGTACATGATTGTTTTCCAGGTAGGGACTGGAGTTACTAAGCAGATAGGCAAGAGAAGCCACAGACTTTTACCAGCAGTAAATGAAGGACTTGGACAAGCACTGAGTTTCCACCAGGCTTTTGGGTCCTTTCATGAATTACAGAAAACTGTGGCGTCTGTGTGAGCGTGTTTCGCTGAGCACCCAAGCAGAAACGCCGGTCGGGTCTGCTCCAGCTCCTGTCGCTGTGCCTGGGCGAAGGCTGGTCCCCACGGCAGGTTGGTTAGCAGGAAGGCTGCAGCTGGGCGGGGAGCGCTCCCTGCCTGCCTGCTCCGCCCGCCTCCCCTGCCCGCCCGGCAGGCTCTTTGCTTGCCTTAGAGCAGCACCTAGTGGCCTGTCTGTAGGTTACTGCCCAGAAATCCCGGAAGGGGATGCGTAGTCCAAACCCCAACACACCAGGAGGGCATGAAAGCCTCGCGTCTCTCGGTGCGGAGGGCGCGGCAGGGGCTGCCCTTGGGCTCTGCGTTCGGGGGGATCTGTTTCAGGGCAGGTTGTGATAAGCAGGGAAGGGGAGGCCACGGAGGTATGTAACTCTGGTGGTTTCCTTCTCTTTGAGAACAAAAAGTTACCTTGCACGCCATGCCAGGTTTGTTGCCCGGGGTGTAAATCAGAAGTGAGAAATCCCTCGGTGGAGCTGAGGGCAGGCCAGGAGGGAGAAAGAGGAGGAGTGAGAAGATGTTGAGGGTGTTTTGTTACAGCAGGAAATGAGACGGGTGCAGTGGCACTATCTGTGCATCCATTCTCTCCGGTAATTATTTTAATGCTTTGATCAGGTTCCTCCTGGCAGAGATTAGAAGTCCTGGAGAGAATGATTTCCCACAGGTAGAGAGTGTGTGGAGAGCAGCAGAGTAGAAGAAACAAACTCGAATTAGCGGTTCTGCCAACCAAAGGCAACCACATCAACTTCTAAAAGATAAAGGAAATTAGTAAGGGAAGTATGGTTATTCTAACCACAAAATGACCTGTGTGTTACTTGGCACCAGCAATCTGCCCCTTTACACACGAAGCTGTAGGAAGTTGGGCTTGATACCTTCCATGGCTTGTAGCTCCTGTACCACAAGGTGAAGAAGCTGTGCCTGCCTGCAGGACGTGGCTTCAGGGACAAGGAGACTGGCCCCTCCGTGCCCACCTGGGCTCAAGCGCTTCACAGCACTGGTGAGCCATGTGGCTGCTCTCAGGAGGGCTCCTCCACTCCAGCATGGTGCTTCTGGGGTGACATGGGTCACTGGCTCCCAGCTCAGGGCTGGTTTATGCCCTGCTATCTCAGGCACTTGTTGACACATCCATGTGGACATGCTCCTAGCTAGGCAGAGGAAGCTGCAAAGCTTCCGTCTCCAGTGGGATGGGTAGGCAGAGGTCTGGCATATGGGTCCCTGCAGCACTGGCATCAGGGAACAGAGAGGTTTCATGTGTCTTCATTGTCCACATTGCTTCTCCTCAGCATAGTGCTCTCTTGTACAGCACGTTGAATAGGCTCTGCTTGCGAACAAACTACTTTGCTCTCTACAGCTACCTTAAGGAGGTTGTAAAAAGTGGTGGGGGTGGTTCTGTTCAACGAAGTTACAAGTGACAGGATGAGGTAAAGGCCTCAAGTTGCACCAGGGGAGGTTTAGATTGGATGTTAGTAAGAATTTCTTCACCAAGAGAGTTACCAGGCACTGGAACAGGCTGCGCAGGGCAGTGGTGGAATCACCACCTCTGGAGGTATTTAGGAGTTATATTGACATAATATATAGGGATATGGTTTAGTTAAGGACTTGTGAGTCTTATGTTAATTGTCAGACTTGATGATCCTGAAGGTCTTTTCCAACCAAGGTAATTCTGTGATTTTTTGATTCTGTGAAACTGCTTCAATAGACACCACAAACAAAGCTGCATAAGGCAGCTGGTGAAACTGCAGAAAATCTAAGTTATGTGGAAAACAAATCCCAAACTTGGTTATTCCTGGGAGAATTCCACCAGTGAATTGGCCTGAAATAACCAGATGAGCACTCAGACATGCAAGCAGTATTTTGACATATTTCACAACAGTGCTGAGACTCAGACCTCTAGAATTGGGTCACTCAACAGCAGCAAGTTCAGTGTGCATCCCTGGTACCAACCTCATCACTGCTGAGGCACAGACATTGTAAACAGATCATGCAGAAGAATGAGAAAAGTAGTAATAAGCAACCATTGAAAAAGCAAGACAGGCATTAAAAATAAATTTTTTGTAACCCTTTGGGTTGGTATATTCCCATAGTACACTGATAAAATATCCTGCTTGGTGTTTAAGGATATAACAAAAGCACAGATCATAGGAGGTACTTCTTCCGCTGAGTTTGTTGGCAGGGATAAAACAAGTTTTACAGTGTACAGAAGCAAATTGTCATGTGGTATAGTTCACCTTGGCCTGTAGGTTGCTACACTTGGATCAAGTGTTTTCAGAGGTGTGTGGGTAGCAGATTACTGAATCTAGCCACTGGTGCTATTGCAGTGCATAAGCATCTCAGACAAGCAGCAGCAGTATGAACTGCATGTGCTGTAGGCCTGGCTATTCTGTGGTGCTATTTGCCTACTGGCAACAGATGCAGTTGCTAACAAAACCTCACGTGTGCATTCACTAATAAATGCTGTTGTCATACTTGTTTTGGTAATAAATAAATAATAATAATAATAAAATCACTTATGATTTGAAATGTTTTAAGTCACTTGAAATTTCACGAAAAATTCAAAAATTGTAAAATGGAAAAAAAGTCCATCCTGCTATCTTCCTAAAATTCCTCAAAGTGTCCTTCTCTTCATTTTCCTGTAAGCCATGTCACATACCTTATTTTATACTAATGGTAACTCATGCTTCTATAGGATTTACATGTTCACATTCAAGTGTGACATTTAATGAATGTATCATATTTGATACAGTTCCTTTATAGAATGTTGCTTGATTAACACATTTCTGGCTAATAAGAACAGTACGGTCAAGCTTGGTGTTAATTCAAATAAGGCTATTGTTTTTGAGCAGTCATTTCTTTGTATTTTGATTTCAGAAGTTATTACTTTCTTGCACTGCCTTTCATACGCACCCATAAGTGAATGTTTAGGTACATTATTTGAGCAATTTGAGGCTTGTGGTACCCATAACTACTTAGTTTCATGCTGTGAGGGGATTGGGGATTATTTTTCCAATAAATATTTCTGTCACTTAGCAACCATCAGTGTCTTCAAAACTTTTTTGTTAGCTTCTAAGTAATTTTCGCATATCAGAATGTCAGTACAAATTGCAGACTTAACGGTGTTGATGGAATCACTAATACAAAGTAGCTCTGTGTGTAGCCCAGTATAATCAGTTTATTATTCTGTTGCATAAAATTCTTTTGCAAGGTTTGGAAGTGTAAAAGAAAAAAAAAAAGTCCCTGGGATTTTTTTGGTCTCTCTTCTTGGATGATTTTCAACTGCGTTAAAATGAGTGCTAAACTACATGTTCACCTATAAATTTTATGAAACCTGTCCAGGACCGTAAAACATTAGATTGCCCATCTTCTCATAAACACTGCTCCTTATTAATTGCTGCCTGGTATTTTGTTTTGTTCACTGCTGTTCTTCGCTTGAAAGAAGCAGCTTTGAGGTCTTACTCTGCACATTCCTTTTTCCAGATTTCCTCGAATACTTGCCAGTCTGATGCAACTAATTCTACAGAATCCTGTCAGAAGTCATCGTTGTTTCAGTTTGCAGAGGTGAGTTTCTTTGCAAAGGGTTGTCTTCCCCAGTGTTTCCTTTTAAGAAGCATCTGATGTTTAGCTGGAAGAGAAATCAGAAGTCTTTCACTAAAATTCATGCTTTTATTTGTTGCTTCTTTTTGAGTTTCTGGAACTGGATCATTTATCAGGTAGACAGGTCAGATTTTGAAGTACAAGAGTCTGTGTGGTTTAGGCAGTAAGTTAGAGATGTGTTGTTACTGCACTTGGTTTTAAACTAATGTTACTAACTGAAGCTGGTAACTTCATTTGGATCTTACATTATGTCCTTTATCTATTGTGGCTGTTTTAGTTGTTGAGTCCATCAAAATTAATTAGTTTTGGGATTTAAAAAATCTTCTGTTCTGTAACCACGAAATAGCTCTATGCAACTATGCTGTAGTTTTGCAATGTACAACATTTTTGTCAATATATTTCCTCTTGCTGCTAGCAGTGCAACTGTGCTGGTTTGATGGGGTTGTTTCGAGTTTTGTGTAGTTTTTTTTTAAAATATTCACTGTTCCCTCCAAGTTTTAATGGATTTCATTGACATAAATGTCACAAGAGTAAGATTGCAAAGAATCCTGGTCCTCTACAGGCATCACTTGCTTGTTTATATCCTTCCAATTTTTTAAATGGTCAAACTCAAGTGACATATAAATATTTAGTTTTATAAATACTGATTGTACAGGGTGCTGGGTGGTGTTTGAGAAAGTGCATATGGAAAGAAATTTTGTCATAGCAGAGGCTTCTTTTTATTACTGTTTTCACACCAGCTGTGATTCAGACTTCCATGTCTTTAATGCTCATTGCTGTGCGCACCTTCGTATTCCTCTCTGAACACCATCACTTGCAGATCGAAAACATTGCAATCCTAGCAGTCAGAAAAAGTGTTTATTTTTTGTTGTTTTGGTTTGTTTTTTCTTTGTTTTAACATCAACCCTCAAGACCTTAAGTCCCAACTTAAGTAGTAGTGGGCTGGAATTGTGTGCTGGAAGACACACTCTTGCTAAGGGCTTGTGACCTCTGACTTTCCCTTACCCATCAAAGAACTACTTCACTGAGTGCCTAGAAACAAGCTCATCTGCACCACTAAAACATGCAGTTTAGAAGTAGCTCACTGATGATCAGTAATTGGAAATGCATATTACCTAGTCTTAATTTTCAAGGATGTTAAACAGCCTGTAGGGAGGCTGCACCTAACCAGTGCATGGTACATATGTGTGTCAATGGCAAAATAATTGGTACCTGTACTGAAATCTAGCACTAATCAGATGTATCATTGTCAACAAAAATAACTGACAGAAGTTAAACAGTATAACACAGTTTCCTTGGTGTCTGGGATGGATCTGGTATCTCTTCTTAACGGGCCTGTACATGTGTTCCTGTCCACACTTATGCTTCTGTGCTAAGTAGCAATTGGTGCTCTGTCAGCACTACCATTCTTCAGTCTCAGATCTTTCACTGAACCATGAAATACAAGTTAGTGTTACGTTTTTGCTGCTTACTCTCCTTTGACATATCAGTGGGCAAGTAAAAGCCTCTCAAAAAAGTCTTAGCCTGGGTGAGATTTTCCATGTGAAAAGTAACACAAGAGTGATGTTTCAGAGATAATTCATGTATGTGTTTCCTGGAAAGCAAATACTGTTCCGTACTTGTTTGTACAGGTGGGCTGGGATTTGTTTGCATGCTGTTAAGTACTGAAAATCTTTCAATGTGATGGGTCAAAAACTTTAGTACATTACAGTTTGACATTAAAACTGAAGAGTTACATAATAACAAAATAATTGTTATCCTGACAGATCTCTTCAAACACATCACAGCCTGGAGTCCCGGGAGCTGTAAAACAAACTGAGGAGTCTGCATTGTTTCAGTTTGCTGAGGTATAAAGATTGAAATATGATGGAGGGTGGGAGGAAGCAAGGAACCATTAAGAGTTGTCACTGAATGGCTGAGCACCCTGTCTCATGAGGGATTTCCATCAGATACTAATCTTCATGACAGCATTGTGTTAAGAAAATTGAGAGGGGAATAATCAGTGATTTGGAGAGATGTTGGCCACTTTTACCAGCTGTAGCATGCACAAAAGGCACTGGACTTGGGAGCATTCCCTGGCCTTTCATACCACAGGACTGCTGCAGCCATTTTTTTTCCAAATGGCCTTTTAATTTACATCTAGGAAGAAACCAAATAAAAGACATTCTGAAGTGACACTATGCACTACCTGTAGAAGAGGGTGCAGCAGTGCAAAATGACTGCTGCCCTAGAGGCAGGAAACCTTTAGAAAATAAACCTCAGGTCAAAGGAAGCTTATCACAACAGCTACAAGGATATGTAACAGCATCATTAGGTGGTGACCTATAAAGCCTATAAATTACACCTAAGTATGTAAGCTATCCTCCTTCTTCCATGTGTTGAGGATTTTGAGTTCTTAAAGATTGCTTTTAAGAATTTCTTCTCCCGTGTGTTTAATGTGCCTCTGTGAATTGACTTTCCATTTCCATTGACTTTCCTCTTCTTGCCCATTTGGGGGAGTCTGGTACTGCTTGCAGAATCAGTTATGCTAAAGGTATATTTAGTAAGTGTCTGGAAATGCTGGGATTGGAGCTGGTGCTATCGTACAGAAGCACAGTGGCATGAAAAGTTACCCTGTATGTTATTCTGTGTGCTTAATGAGATTTGACTACATACAGCACCTATCTTTTTGTTAAATGATAAGCTAATTCTGTACTGTGAGTTTTTATCTTGGCTAGGATGGTCCTTGATGTATTTTTTAGGAGGTCCAATTACAAGAAAACAGTTTCTGATTCAGGTACTATAAAATACCTGACTATGAAGCACTCCTAGAAGAGATACGATAGAGATATTTCTGTAATCATTAAGATGTTTTCATTTATGTCACCTTTTTTTTAAAGTTACAAGTTAATTTTTTTTGAGAAAATTAGTGGAATTGAGCAGGATGAAGGCATGTGTTGAAGCCAGCCTTTTAGACCAAGTAAAAGATACAAGCTGGAGAGTATTTCCTCTAAATTGGATTGCAGTCTTCCACAAGTGAATCTACTAACTTAGTTTGAAAAATCTTAGCGATATTATATTTTAATTGAACAGAAGTGTTAGATACCTGCAGAGTTGAACAGGATATGAATTGCCATTAGTACAGCATTTCCAAGTTGTCATGTAAAACCTGGCTTAGCCATACTTTTCAAAATTTCACAGAACCTTTAAAATAATTTCTTCTCCTAACTGAACAAACAAGAAAATAACCAACCTGAAAATTGCCATATGGATGTGACAGTGCACTGAGCTGCATACCACTATGCTGAGCCAGCTCATTTGGCACATCAGAGTGCATGTATGAAACATCAAATGTTAGGTAGAAGAGGAGCTTAGAAAGGTAATTAGAAACTGGAAAGGACAGTTCTAAAGGTAGGACTAGTCTATTTCCCTGTAAAAGTTTTTAAAAGTGTGTGCAATCTGGAAAGGGTTGCAGTTTTTTGGTTGCTTTTTCAGTGTCTGTAAGTAAGGGGCAGAAATTTGGAAAAGCAAAAAAACAAAACAACAAAAAAACCCTTGTTGGCTTTGATTATTCTTCATGTGTTACACTGCTGTTGTGAAACCTTAATTTCAGTGACTAACATCATCTATGGCAATAGAGAAATGGCTTTTTGTTTTTTAAGATTGCAGCCTGATTTCATTTAGGTTGTTTCAGGGGAAAGTATTGAGCATGCTAGGGAACCTCTTTAAGCTTTCTCCTCCTGCTATTAAAGCTGTTTGTGCTCTTTCAAATATAAGGGCTTTCAATTACACAGGGCATCTTTGTCCAGTTTGGCAAAAATCCTGTTCCTTCATGCACCACTTCTTACAGGGTCCTCTCTATATGATTGCATTACTGCATGTAGTAAGGTAAATTATGGTAAGTTGGCTGCTGTCAGCAATGTACAGAGCTACAAAAGGGAAGAGGGAGAGAAAGTAGTTATTTAGCCAGTAGCCAAGTAGGCCTGTGAAGAAATGTGTGCTGTGGTCTGATGTGCCTGGAGACTTTTGGCAGCCATCCCAGCTTAGTTTTGGTTCTCGCTGGAGGTACTTCATATGTTCCCTTTCTCTTAGCCGGCTTTACAGCAGGGTGAGTAAGAGTGCCTCTTTGTGAAGACAGTGATCCCACTGAGTAGATTTGTAATTTAAAATGGATACCTTTACCCCACGAGTACAAGTCCCCTGTCACTCAGAAACAGCTTGTTGTAAGTAGATGAAGCATGGGATTATTCCTTCTTTACAGCATCAGTTAGCCTTTCATCTGGTTGTCATGGCTAATGAGGCCTGCCCAATGACTTGCCACAACAGACAATGTAAATCCTGGAAGTAAGACTTGGTCGGGTCCTGTGAGTGTGCAGACAGGCACCTTGGTGGCATCCTCAAAAGAAATTTTTGAGATTTGGAAGTGTTGCCAAGTTACACTCTTGACTTTCTCTTCCCTGTCTGATCTTGGAAATACTTGGCCCCAGTTTTTTTCTTCTCGTTTGTACCTTTATGAAAAGCCATTATATAGGCCAGTGATTTCTGAGCAGTGGGCTGTGTTTCTTAGCGTGGTGGCTGTTTGCAAGCTGTCTGCTCACATGGGCTGGTTGCTGTCATCTTCCTGGCCATGTGAGGGAAGTAGAGCAGATGGGACCCCTTGCTCTCTTGGTCTTACTTGGATGTGTGTTTGGCAAATGTGAACAGATGGTGATGACTGCTTCATGGAGAAGTGCAAGTACCTCTTAGATTTACTTCCTTAAACTCTCATCTATTATTAAACAAAGAAAATGCTTGCTGAGGGTGGAAGCAATAAAACTGTGAGTTTAGCCATCTTAAAACCAAAATGAATCCAAATCCCATAAAACCTTTAGCTGCTTTTCTGAAGATTTTTCTAGGTAATTTAACCAAAAACGCCATCCCATGCAGGATGCAAGAAGGTGGAATTTCCTTTGGTAATCCAGCAGGTTACTAGCATTTAAGAGGAATGCATACTTGAGGATGGTTTTGTCCATGCTGCATTTTCGTGTACTCACTTTGAGGGGGTTTGCAGGCAACCCTTTCTGTTTATTTCTGAGCAGAAGGTTTGAATCCAAGACTTCTGATAAAATGCTTTGAAATGGGGAGTGTGAAAGCTAGTCATTATCTTCTCTTCTAGCCTTCCCTTAGGTAAAGCTTTAATCTTCCCAGGTAAAGCCATTACAAAAAATAGACAAACATATTTGCTGTTTGCCTGTATGCTGAAATTATTAAATATCTGTGTTGAAGGGAAATGAAGAAGTGTTACCATGACGTGTTTCTTATGCAAACTAGGATGTAATACAGTAGCTTAAAATGCTGACCTGCCTTCTAATGAAAGATAATAATTAGATCCTAATGATCCACTTAAGAAGGAGTGATTTGTGGTTGTAGTACTGCGGGTTTTGATTATTGTAACTAAAACTGAAAGATGATGCTAAGACAGGGAATGAAAGCTCATTGATCAGCCATCCTCTTACTTCTGATGTTTGGCCAGCAACTTCGGCAGAATTAGCTCAAAGTTTGTCCCTTGCTGTTTGTTTACTTGGCTATGAAGGGATTTATTTTTTTCTGAAGTGAGAAGTTGGGTTCCTTTCTTTCTATTAGTATTGCAAGAATCTTGCTTGCATTTGATTAGGAGCATGCATTCTCTTGTCAAAATAAATTCTTTACTGTTCCCTCACATTGTGCATCAGGAGGCAAGATATGACTGCATGTTCTCAGGTTATATACTTCAGTATGCAGGTGTTCTTCTGTCCCTTTTCTACCATTCATATTGGACTGAAAAAGTTGATAAGAGCTGAGAATTTATTACACTAGAAAGATAAAATTTGATGTCCTCTTCCTGCAAAGTGAAGTGTACAAGATCACTTACTCCAGTGGGGTCCTGAGTAGGTTCGCTGAACTGTCTCGAAGCAAAACTAGGATTTTTGAATTATTTAATATTAAAAATTATTATTGCCACACATTAGTATTATTCCTCGTATTTTAAATATCTCACAGTAAAATGAATGTTCTGGATTTTGACTGAGGGGGAAGTATTGTAATGAGTCTCATTGACAATTGAAAAGTAAACTCTTCAAAATAATCTAGTTCAAAAGAAAGCCATTAAATATAAAGAAAAGCTAAGCTAATAGTTCTTGTATCTGAAAGATCATGGTCACGAGCATGATTTTTGTGGTGAGACAGATGTAATGGAAACACTGTTGGTCTTGCACCTAGTCATAGGGCTTTTAAAGGCTTCTGGGTCAAATACTACCATGTAATGACATGCCAAAAAAGATCAACTATGAGAAACTACTAATTCATGTGTTGGTGAATTGATAATGCTGCACTTGGAAGCAGGTCAGAAATAATTTGGCTGCAAAAGCAATGAGCTGAGGTGCAGTGGTAGTTATTTGTTCATCACTGGTGCTGGCACACCAACTAGAAGGCTAGGTTTGGTCTCTAGACGTAAGGTCATCTTCTTCTAACTAAATAAAGTGAAACAAGCAGTGTCTTTATGGACAAATGTTTTTCTTCTTAATCTAACCAAATGGATAATACTGTCCAGGCTTTCTGGGGGAATTGTATTTGACCTTGACCACCACGGTTCATGTTTTTAAGCAACAGGTGCATCTTGTTCATTTAGTCACATAAAGTACATGGCATAATAGAATATTAGCTGAGGACAACACAAAAGTGGAAGAGAATCCATGAGCCTAGTCTGAGGAAGAAATTCCTTGCTTGCTTGTACTCTGCAGACTTTTAAATGCCTGTTGTGTCTTGGATGAGGTTGCCTTTCTGAAGTAAGATCTAAAAAGTAACTTCTGAAAAGATCTAAAAGTAACTGATTTAACTAACTCCTTACTTTTTTCACTCTTTTTCGCTCTTTCTTGCTGTCCTTCCTGTGTGCCACTGAAATATTTTCTTCTCTGTTCATTTAAAACCTAGATCTCATCAAATACTTCCCAGTTGTCAAATCCTGAACCAGTAAGGCACTGTGGGAAGTCGGCACTCTTCCAGTTGGCAGAGGTAAAGTTATACCCATTAATATCACAGTGGGAAGATGTGTGTATCTTCTCCTCAAAAAAAAAGTATGAATTGTGTAAGTTTTGCTGTAGCATCAAGTTTAGTATTTCCAGAAGCAAAGATTAGTAAATAATAAAATAATAAGGTAATTAGGCAGTTGCAGTGACCCCAGGGACCTAGCTTTGCTTGTTACACTTGTTGATGTGCATAGTTTCTTCGAGATCATACAGAAAAGGTTATGCTTCTTTTTTAAAAAATAACAATGCTCAAGACAGTATCAAAGAATGAGAGACAGCAGCATTCTTCTTAATGAGGAGCTGGATACCAAGATTCAAAAAATAAAGCTTTGGTGGAAGGACTGGAAGGTTGGAAGGTGTGTTGCTTAATGGGGACCAAGAATAAGAAGAAAAAAGTAAATTTTGAGCTGATCAGGAAGTTGAAGCAGTGTATTAAGTTCTGAAATTGGCAGCTGTCAGCGATAATCAAGAATACCAGGTCAGGTTTCCCAGCAGTCCTAGAAATTCTCTATGAGTCTTTAAATATACCTTCTTGAAGTCTCCCCTTTTGAATCACTCAAAAACCTCAAGAGGCTTTGAAAATATTGTTCTTGGTGATTGAAAGATGAAAATATGTGCTGTGTTGCAGGTAAATAAGGGAGGATGCTATCACCTTACTCGGTGTTTACTTTAGCTTTTAATATGTATGTATGTATTTGTTTATGTATTTTTCCTAAATCACTTCCTTTTTCCATGGGGAAAATAGCTCTCTGGATCCCATCTAGTGGCATTCAGCAATAGATTCTTACTGGTGAGGTTGATCTCTTCCAGAGGAAAAAAAAAAAGCAACAGAGATTTAAAGCACTGAAAGTATTTTGTGCTTTGTTCCACAGGTAGTAATGCTACTATCTGACTTCATAGGAAGTTAAATGCATAGAAGAAAACCTGCTTTATTCTACAGGCAGTCCCTGACACCAGTGTAGTTTGCAGGTGTGTGCAACATTGTCAGCAGTGCCTATGCAAGGGTGATTACACCTAGCTGTGATCAGTGATCCATTATGGCATTTGATTGTTGCAGGCCTGGGACAGTAGAAAGGCTAGTAACACTTCATCAAGGACACCAGAAGTTTTGAGGTGTTCTCTGGTACAGGACAGCAGCAGGCTTTGAGTGGTGGTATTCAGAGTGAGGCTTTTGCTGTGGCCAGCCTGGCTTTTGGAGGTCAGCATTAAAAGTTGTGATGTGACCGTGAAGCTTGTGAAGCCCTAATGTGGAGGAGGGACAGGTGCTTGTCCACAGGAGTGCACAGTTTGTACTGCAGTTGGTGGAAAAAGTGAAGCTGAGTCTGGCAGCATGACATTTGCTTGTTGGACAGGTTTCTGTGATCTCTCCCTCGGTGATTGCTCAAATGGATTTCTACCAGCCTAATTTAGTATACAAAATGAATGTTAGAGGCTCTGACTCAAACTGAGAAAAGCATGGCAGATGTGCTAAGCAAATCCTCCCTATCTCTAGCTCTTTTAGGACATGATTGCTATTGATATTTTCTAATTTTGGAAATCTCTTTAATGTAGGATTGTAATTAGACAAATAAAAGGAGAAGAGTCAGCTTAACTTTTCAGGTGGCAGTTAAGGACCTGGTTTGGAGCATCCCAAATAAACTGTGTTCATTACCATCTGAAGGGTGTACTAGCTTTTCAAGTTAATTTGGCAGACATCTGTGCCATGGTGCTGTAGCTCCAAACTGCAGATGCTGTGCACTGGAGGGGACAGGACTTCTGTCTCCATGCTGCTGGCATGGCAGGGGTCTGGCTGGTTCAGCACACCACACTGCTCTGCTCCTCCTTCATCTCCCTGCTATGTGGATTAACCAATTTTATCTCCTTTTTTTTTTTTTTTTCCCTGCCTTCCCCTCTGCCATTCTTTTTGATATTTCACAGTACTTCACAGATGGTGATAAAATCAAATGGGTTAAATTATTTTCTAAAACATTCTGAGGATTTCTAAGTTTCTAAAAAATGGTTGGAGCAGCTACACTGCAGTCTGAAGCCTGGGAGGCTGTTGCTGATCAGTTCTGCTGAGTCTCTTGCTGTGCCTAAATGCACGTTTTGACTTTAGCTTCAAATGCAGAGGCAGGGGAGTGAAGGGTGGCAGTGGTAGGAGTCAGTGCATGTCACCTCCACAAGGTAGGGAGGCCACTTCTGCTACAGACTTCTAACAACACTAATAAGGCTTAGCTGCAAGCAGCATTGGGAGACTTGGTCTGTAATGGTCAGGGCTTGGGAGATGCTGTGAAGAGCTGCAGCTTCCAGGAGGTGTAAGAGATATAGCATTGTTAACCTTGGTTTTTTTTTCTTTTACGTCAATGATGGGTTGATTTCTGCAGTTGTCTTTGTGGACCCATGCTGGTTGAGAGCAGGGAAAACTGAGTTTGGCAGGATAGGGGGAGCTAAAAGGTTGTAAATTTAGTTCCCTAGTCTTTGTAACTTCCCCTCTTTCTAAGGAAGCAAGTATAAGAAACTTGCAAGCTTGATCAGAGATTAAGAAAGTCCTTAAAAATAGAATATTTTCTTTTTCATACTAATGGCTGATTCTGAGACTGATCCTTTTAATTTCTTTAGAAAAAGATAATTTCTTTTCACCTAGCTCAAAACTGATAACAAACAATAAAGCATCGAAGAGGATTATGACCTGATACAGGAAAAAGATTCTGGAGAATAATCAGCTACTTGCTGGCCAGGCAGCCTCCCATACTCTTGAGGAGTAGTAAAGGTTTCCAAAGGCTTGAAGCTCTTCCTTCACTTTGGTATTGTAGCATCTTTCTCATATGAGTCCTATAGGACATCAACAAGCAGTGCCATAGTTGGACGGAAGTAACCTTGAGCTACGATAATGAAATTATTTTGCCGTCACATGTCCAAATGAGCCTTCAAAACCACCACCAGGGGTTTATTTATAACAACATACACAAGTCTGCACTTCTTTTTCAGTGTATAATCTTATCAATTAATTTTTGGACGAGGGAGGAAATAATCAACTCAAAAGCCATGTGGTAGACAAAAAATAATTGTGCTGGTAAAATAATGTTTTTCTTTTTTCTCCTCCTCTGTTTTTTCTTTAGATTTCTTCAAGTACATCACATTCAAGTCCTTCTGATTTAACAAAACAATGTGGAACATCAGCATTATTTCAGCTGGCAGAGGTAATATTAAAATACTGGTGACTAATTACCACAGATTCAGTGGGGCAGAGAACTTAATTAGGTTGATTGCTGAAGTCTGGAAGCCAGAACAGTGCTTCAGTTATAATTATACTGTTGCTTAGAGAAGCATAAATTGTCATGGTTTGGGTACTGCTTATCTAGATTTCCCCATATTAGCCATCATCTTGAAGGTTTTGAAGAATCTGTGCTGCAGCTGAGAAGTACTGGCAGTCACATATGGCATAGGGACTTTCCCATTACCAATTAAAATGTTTTGATTTCTTGGTTTAGGGCTTGGGGATTTAACTCTTTGGTTTAGCCCTGGGGGTGTGCAGGGAATTGGGAGAGAGGGTTGAATTACTCTGTTAGTCAGTTTAGGGCATTGCCATTACAAATACCTGTGCAAAATCATTGGATGCTTTCATTTATTTTTGCTTTTCATGTCTATTGGGTTTTTTTTATGTGAGGAATCAACAGGTCAATAACTTACATAGAAACTCTGCTATGATACTCAGCAGATCTTTCTTCTGGAAACAGTTAAAGCCAGTGACCTCTTATTGAAAGGTTGGATTGTTTGTTTCTAAGCTTGCTTTTTTTTTTTTAAGCTTTCTCAGTCTTAAAGATTACAAATTGCAAGTTTGTTTAGAGCGCCCAAAATGGAAGTCACTTCTTTGTAACTACATCTGTAGCCCTCTTTACTACTGCCCACTGCAGAAGCAGTAAAGATCTAAAGAAAAAATGTTGGCAAAGGGTGTGTGCATTTCATTGACAAAATATTGTTACTGTCCAATGAGTTGCATTTTAAAAGTTGATTTTTCAGTTTTTAAAACTACAGGCTATGTTTACATCGCAGTGCAGAAAAAAAGTGACAAAAGTACCTTGGTACTAAGAACGTGTCTTAGCATCGTTGTGAGGTTCCCTCTACCTAATTTAAGCCACTTCCTGATAGACGCTGTGCTGCCCAAGCTTCAGTCTGTCCAGTATTCAACCTAGCTTGCTTGACCTCAGCCAGATCTACTCAGTACAGCAAGAATTTCAGAAACTTACTACAGTGCTCTATCGTTAGTGTTATGCTCATACAAATATTGGTGTAAGAGATACTGGTGTAATGGTGTAAGTTGGCAAGGAAGAAGGGCCTTGCTGATTTGAGGAATCTAGAATTGACCTGAAGAGAATGGAGTGATCTGGAGGGTACATCCATACTGACCACATGGCCCCTAAGTTGAGCTGTTGCTCAGGAAGGAAGCTTCTCATGTCTGGTTAAAATCAAGCCTTTTCCCATCTGGTTTTGCTCCACGTGGCTATTTGGTTGACATTTGATTTAAGAACAAAATAGCACTGGGAATTCAATTTGAGGGGCTTTTGAGGGGGAGAGTAAGAAGAAGAAAGCACATCTTCCCAAGGGAAGCTGCTTGGTGCTGTAAAGGACTACCCTCTCTAGCAGTGGTACTGTAGTCCAAAACCAAGAGGATCTACCAGGTCGGTGCTCCAGGAATTTGACAATTTGAGGACTTTTTCACAACTCGTTTGAATATCGTTGTTCCTCAAACAGTATGGTGGTTTTGGTTTCCACTAATGTTATCTCCAGGAGAAGATAACCATGGCAACCGCTGCTGCTTTGCAGCTTTTTGCAAAATAAGTCTGTGACATGAGAAGAAAGATTTGGAAGTCTTTTTTTACTGCCTTCCAAATTATTTTGTACATTCAAGTAAAAGAATAATCTCGATTACTGAGATTCAATTAACATTTTTCCCCCCTTCCTTCAGGGCCATTTGGAAAATGGAGGAAAGAATTGTATACAAGGACTTTTGGGAGTTGAAGGGGTATGGATATGAGATTTCAAGTAACTTGTCTGTGGCAGTAGTGAGAGATATTGTATTCTGTTGCATTTAAGGTATTCTGAAATTCCATGTAGCAGTTGGGTTTCCAAGTTGTATAAAAGGCACTTAATGAGTCATGGAAACACCACTGAGATCAGTTGGGAGTCTTCCCACCAGCCTTACTCTAGCACTTAGCCATCATCATCACATTGCATCAGTTTCAGAAGGGCTTCAGCGTGTTTCTCAGTACTGTCCTGAACTAAGATGCCAGAGAGATGCCCTGTGTGAAGTTCCTGTTAATATAGGTAAGTAATGTTAACAGTTGATGTTTGTTTCATGAGAGTATTTTTAAAACTCATTTTAGATGTGCCTTGCTTCAGAAGGAGTAAAAGTAAAAGAACCTGGGACAACAAAAGTGGAAGCACCCAAAGATGTGGGAAGGGAAGTTCCAGAGGAAATGGAAGTGGAAGAACTGGAGAAGACAACAATACAAGATTCCTTTAAAGGAAAAATAGAACAAACAGAGAAAATGCAAAACTGGGATGAGACAAAAGTTGAGGAACTAGAAACTGCAAAATGCAGAGATTTTACTAGTCTCGCAATGGAGAGCAATCCTTTTGAGAGAAAAGATGACACAAAGGACATGTGCTGCTCTCCAGAGCTTTCAATGGCTGACATTAATATCCTTGGGCTAAAACCAGAAAAGATAAAGAAGAAAAAGAAAAAAAATAAGTTAGACCGGCACACAAATGAGAAATCCACCCCGAAGAAACCTTGTAAAAAGAGGCAGTCCTCCGAGTCAGACATTGAAAGTGTGATGTACACGATTGAAGCTGTTGCAAAGGGGGACTGGGGTGCTGAGAGACTCGCGGAAACTCCCCGCAAAAAAAACCGCCCTGTCTCAAATGTGAAGGGAAGCGTGTTGGATACAAAATCACCAAAGAAAAAAGTGAAATCAAAAGAGAAGAAGACATCGAAGGAGAAACCCCTGGAGACCACCAAAGAATCTAAGCCTCCCGATTTCCTTAATATTGCTGCCAGCAAGGAAGTACCCTGTGAGGCTTCTGATAATATTAAAGTAGAACCACTGACCCCAACAGAGGAGGTGGTACCCCAGAGCTTGCCAGAACAGGTCAAAACTGAGGACAGTGACTGTGTTAAAAAGATAGAAACCTGTGGCTCCAGGAAGTCAGAGAGATCTTGCAAAGGTGCTCTTTATAAAACTCTGGTGTCAGAGGGCATGCTCACATCTCTGCGCGCTAACGTGGACAGAGGTGGGTGGCTTTCAGTGTTCCCTTTGCAGCATGAGCTGCAAAATCCTGCCTGAAGTGGGAGGAAAAACAAAAGTCCACGTGTAATCTGGAGTTTGGTTGGAGGGTGATGGGAATGCTGTTTCTGGTCGCCTGGGATGCTGCAGGCAGATGGAGGAGACAGAGCCTGTGGTCCAGAGCAAGTCTTCAGAATCCTGCAATCTGTGTTTCTACTTACCTCACAAGCTCTTAACCTCTCCCCTTTTGTCTTTCATAATCTGAGATTTAGCTTTTTGACCAAAGGTTTTGTTGATTAATTTGTCGGTTTGCTGATGGGTGAATGTGGAACTTGTACTGAATGTCACCCTGTACAACTAGCATGTTTCTATACAGACAGCTTGTGTGGTGGTGAGCAAGAGCTCAAGTCCTCAGTCCTGCAAGAGGGAAATGTGTTCTGCTCTTGCTCTGGTTGTTAGGTTCGCTGTAAGTGGTGAGTGAGAACCCTTTACCTTGTGAAAGGATAAACTTGAAATAATTTTTGAAACCTTTCAGTGAGATGTCTTGAAATGCAGTTTTTTGGTTAGTAGACTTATATATGTAATTAGAACAGTCAGAAAATAAAAAAGTGTTTGTAATTTAGGGAAGTTTATTACTGTAAATCCACTCATTTCTTTCTCCTCCTTTATACCTTGAGAGATCCTGACTTTAGAGTTAGTATGAAAACTGGGGGGAAGGGGAGGAAATCTCTGCCAATATCATCCGGTTTAAGTGTTTTGTAGCCCCTTCAAGCAGGTCATTGTAAGTTGCGGTACTGAATGGGTACCTAAGTTCCCTCTGAGCCCACTTTGTTTTGGCATGTTTTTATAAAGATGAGAAACCATTTTCTGCCTTCATCTCAGGAAAAAGAAGCTCAGGAAAAGGCAACTCATCAGATCATGAAGGATGCTGGAATGAAGAAAACTGGGCTTTTTCCCAAAGTGGAACAAGTGGGAACAAAAAACTGAAAAAGACTAAGCCAAAGGAAGACTTTGTTTTTGGGTAAGTTGCAGCTTAACACTGTCCAAAGTTTTTTTTAGGTCAGTCTGGTAACTTAAGAGTGAGTCTTTCTCATTACAGCTAAGTGAACTGCATCCAACACCCAAATAATGAGAATAAGACAGATTTCCTGAAAATTACAAACCTCCTGGACTGAGTCATGTTCTAGATACTCTTGTTTATATACCAAAGTAATTCCTTAGAGATATTTCCTGGTTTACGGTACTGTAAACAGATTTGAATGACGTTATTTACTCACTTCAAAAAAAAAGGTGCAATATTTACCTGCTCAAGAGTTGCTGAAGAGGATTAGTTATGTTTTCAGAGCACTTCACAAGCTGTATTTAAAGCTCTGTGTAGGCATTCAATCATCATAAACAGAATTAAGCTAGAAAGAACAGAGCACATTGCCGGCTTGTAGAGATTGCTTACAGAGGAAGAATAAACACAGTTCATATTGGCAAATGTGTAGTGACAAGATATTTAAACTGTTCATGGGTACCATGAAGAAATTAAATATATCACAAGAATGATTAATGTTTACAAATGCATTAAAATTTAGCAAGGCCACACAGAATTACTTTTCTAGAGTATGCATAACAATTTTTTGTTCAGAGTATTACAGATGTATTTAGCTGTAGGCATAGCTGTTAATTCTGCTTAGCCCTTCATACTTACTTGCAAATTCTTTAAGACTTCCAATTAACTATATTCAGAGAGTGAAAATTAATTTAAAAGGAGTAGGTTTTTCATACTTCATGCTTAAAATTGTAATACGTTTCTTTTGTACAGGCTTGCAGTAGCCTTTTTTATAACCTAGCCAATGTGAAATTCAGCTGCAGCTCACTTCACAGCAAAGACATTAAATTTATTAAAATCTCCCAAGTCTTTGAATAGTCAAGAAAAATTAAGGAAACACTTCCTGCATTTTCAGTGCATTGTATGTAAGTTTAATAACTTTTTTAAATTTAAATTGAAAGATTGAAAACTTTTTACATCTAATGGTGTGAAAACTGAATGCATCTCCTAGCAAAAAAAAAAAAAAAAAAGTATTTACAATTATTCACTCTTTTTATACTAGTTTATCTAGGAAAAATGTATTAATCACTAATTTATACAACAAATGCTGTCCTACTATCATTAGCTGGTTGGATGGGGAAGGTACATATTTGCCAATCATATTTTTTTGCCAATCATATTTGCCAATACATGTTTGCTTCTTGATTCAGTCATGGTATTAGTTAATATTGTTTAGTGAACTCTGTAGAAGCAGAATTGGTAATTTGTGAAACATAAGTGTTAGAGAAGGTATCCATTATCCCTGTTCATTGCACTACATGATCTTCTGGCTATTTGAAGAGCTGGTTTTAAATCTGCCTGCTCCTACCAACTCTTTCTGATCCCTTCAGCATCACCTTTCAGCCTTGTTTCATATGTGTGTAGGGGAGAGGGTCCTTACCCCTTTAGAATTCTGTCTTTTCCCCTGTTTATCTTACCTCCTCCATCAGTAGCTGCCCACATTTCCCCAATGGTCCCTGTCAAATTTTCTTTGTCCTTGTGCAGCCTCCTCCTTTGCTGAGTAGTTCTCTGCCTGCATGAATCTCCTTGCAGGGCTGGGCTGTACGGCATGAAGGTCTCTGCTCAGCTACACCTGTCTAACCAGGCTTGTGAGATGCTCTGAAAATTCGTTACAATGTGAATGATTTATTTTTTTTTTAATAATAAGTAATTGCTGACATGGTGATAGCACTCTCCTCCATGTCTCACAAGCTATAAATTACTAGGCAGGGTGGCAGCTCGTCTGCTTTCAGGGTAGTTCTTTCCTTATTAGAGCCACTGCCTCTCATATGCCCTTGAGGGAGGAGGTGAGGCAAGTGGCAACAGGCAGTGGGAGAGAAACTGGTGTGGAGGATGGAGTTGCATGTCAGCTGTCAGAGCAGAAAATGGGCTTGTTTTGTGGTTGTCAGGGAACATCTGCATGGAAGAGAAAGGTAGCAGACTGAGCACCACTCGTGTCAGGTATCTTGGTGATATAAAAACAAAACAGAAGGTGCACACACACACAAAAAAACACGAACAAACCCCACCTTGCACAAAGTCTGCCAAGACCCAAGGCTGTATTTTAAGATGGAAGATTGCCAAAAGACCTAATAATTCCAGAGTTAAAATGAATTATCATTCTGTATACCAAAGCTTTCAGAATGCAGTTTGTTTGAAGTGCTGCTTGACAGAGCAGAGGGAAGCATCGTGTTTCTTGTGATGCTTCTAAGTGTACAGTGCATAACGTCCATCCCTCCAAAAGTAATGCCAACTTCTGTCAAGTTCAGGTTTTCTGTAGCAAACAGAATTAAAGATGAGTGGAAAATATCATTGTTCCCCTGTCATTGACAGTGCTATTTATAATCTACTTAGCTGTGCTCATTGCCTTTTGTTTTAAACACAGTTCCTTTCTATGCTCCTGCCTGGTTGCAAAACATTTCTGGAACACAGTGCTTATACAAGACAGCATAGTCATTGTTGACAGAAATGCTGTGCCATACCATCCTGTTGGTTGTTTATTTTCATGTGGCTGTCAGAGACAACAGTACTATGTCTGTGGATTTTTTGAGTTGTAGGTAAAGCTACAGTTATTCAGCTTGGTCAGATGTATGTGGATTGCTTGGTTTCATGAAAGCATGAGCTAGTTGGATTTTCCACCTAAAAGCAAATGAAACACAAGGGGAGGAATTATAATCCCTCAGAACACATACAAAGCTCATTGCTATCCCAAAGCATCAGGTTTTAGAATATCTGCAGAATATTTAATAGTTTGACATTTTTTGTCTAGTTTGAATAGTTGTTTTCATTCTTGTGCAAGAACTTTTAGGTGAAAATATTTTATTGGTTTGTTTATTTATAGGCTTTATTGTCTTTTTTTTTTTTTTCATTCCCCTCACAGAATAGGCAAATTCCTCTATGAATCTGTGCAGGAAACAGAGCTAAATGTCACCAGTGTGACATTGATTTGTTGGGGTTTTTTTCCCTAGTTTTAATGTATAGAACTAATCTAATCAATTTGTACTGAGTTACAAACGCAGGAGCTGGAGTGTACATTCTCATCCCAAAATTGGATTAATATGTACTAGTTTGGTGTTTACAGTGTGTGTGCACTTACCTCTCTCCCCCTCTCTCTGTGTTATTTAGATGTGTATACATGGACAGATGCTCCTAAACAATCTGGTTTTTTCTCCAGAAACGGAGTTACATTTAATTTGATTGGTTTTGTTTCCCCTTTAGCTTAGCAAAGTTGGAAGAAGAATTTGAAAAGAAATTCAACAGCCTCCCTCAATACAGTCCTATTACCTTTGACAGGAAAAATTCAGCTGTTCCGAGGAAAAAGAGAAAGCTTGGAAGCGGCTCATCTGAACAACCAAAATCCAACAAAGGTAAATTACCATGTGCCATTCTTAAACAAAATCAATGCCATGCTCAGAAATTTATACTTTCTTAATTTACTGTTATATTTTAAAAGTTGTGGAGTTGAAGAAAACATTTTTCTAGCACTGAAGTTACATGGGTTGGCTGTGCTGTTGACTCCTGATTTTCAACCTGAGTAGAACTAGTTAGAGTTTGTATATGGAATATATTCCTCATAGCAAGCAGATTCGTCAAAAACATGAGTGTTTGTGAGGGAAGTGAATTTGACAGGTTTTCCGAGGAGAAAATGGAGGAAAAGGGCAGATAGTCAAAAGGTTACATTTTTGCATTTTTTAAAATGTAGTTTTATGCTGGTCTGCATTTCACTATAACTTTAGGCTCTGTCAATTAAAGTGTAAGATTCCAAAGATGTCTGAATGAAATACATGGATTTTTTTTTCTCTTTAATCAAGATTATAAATCCTATCATAAGTTTGGAGCAAAAACGTTCAGACATGATAACAAAAGTTTAAAGGACAGGAAAACCAATTTTATAGCCAGCTCAGCTGCTGAGGCTGTTGGGGGGAGAAACTCTTGGCACATTTGGCTGTTCTATATCCAAACAACTTGTAACACAGAGATCGTAGAGAAGTGAGAATATGTTAGGAAAAACTGCTTTTAGACTCTGTCGGAAATCCTGATGCATATGTGCAGTACAGAAGCATCTCAAAATGAAGGAATTAAGTACCTAAAAAGAGTCCTCATTATGCACAGTTCATGGTGTGAAGCTAGTTTCCTTTTCTGCTGCTGTGGTAGTTCCACTGACTGGCAGGTTTTCACATCTAAGACAGGTATTTTAGCCAGGTGACCCTGTATTACTTCTATGCCTTTTGCCTGCTTCACAAATAATCACATTACAGTATGCAGGATTGAGCAGCTGTTCTTTTCTAGTGAATGCCAATTTTGTTACTGGTTTTTGTATTTATATAATTAGATGTGGAACAGGCAACTTGTGCTGATACCAAGTGAATTCTGACTTCAAATGCCTCTCTTTTTTTATGATATGTATTCAACAGAACTTCTTCAATGAGCATGAAAGAATTGCTTTACAGTGTGATAATATGGTGGTTAATTAAGCAACATCTGTTGGGAACAAGATCTCATCTGCCATGTTCTGGCATTTGACGTTGTAATAGCAGCTGCTTCGATTTCCTGCTGCAGTATTTACCTGTTCAAGTGTCTCTATGTCTACAAATTTTGCAGGCCCTATGTTGTTTGGGAATGGCACGCTAGAATCCTACCTACCTCAGATTAGGTAGCCCAGAAGTGCATTCTGCTTTTGGCTAGGTTCATGTGTGAGAGCTTAATTTTTATCCTTGTTTGTATCATTTAAATAGCTTTGAAATATATTTGGCCATGTCTCAAGGGAAGTTCAGAAACATAACTGAAGGCAGTTTACACACCTGATGTAAATAGTTTTGACACAGCCCTGGGGCGGAGGCCATGGAGCATTTGCCTCTAGCTGACAATAAGGGTTCTTTAAAACTAAGCCAGCTGAGTTTGCACTGAAGCAGATGGTAAACAGTCACATGAACTTTTCCACCAACTGAGCTGTAGGGTTGCAACAAGCAGCCCGAGGGCAGGAATATCTGATAGTGATATTGCTGTTTCTGTAGTGAACATCTAACCACAGCCCCAGACTAAACCTAGATGGAGCTAGTGATACCTGCTCGTACTATCAACAAATGCTGAACTCACTCAAGGTAGCTGGACAAGGTGTCAGCTTTTGTCAGTCACTCCATCTCCCGGGAGAGTGAAGTTCAGCAATCAAGAAGTAGCTGAAGAACTTTCAGATAAACCATAATTCTTTTGGAAAAGAAATCCTATAGCAATGGATTGATTTTTAACTGGTTTTCTTTTGTTAGGATGCTTAAAATTAGAGTTGTGGATTTGAAACAGCATACAAGCAAGCTTACTAGTTTAGTAAGGAAACTGTTCTAGTTGAGCCAAACATTCATTTTGTGATGTACAGACAGGCCATTAAGCCTCATCATGCTGTTGGCCTGTCTGTGAACTGCGACAAGTCCAAAGACGGAGAATACTGACTTCCAAAGGTGTTAAGAATACAGGTCTGCATACTAGGCTTCTGCAAATATTGCAGGGAATGAAGATGGCATATTTTGCAAAATGATAGAGCTTGATTTGGAATGGTTCTGGATTTTTTAATTATTATGGTTTTGTACCCCATTGGAATTAAACAGAAGTAACATCTTACTCTTGCAATGTGATGAGCGTGAGCCATGAAGGGTCATTAAGTGTTATATGTATGACTCTGTTGGAATGTAGAAGACCTTAAGTTTGCTCTGCTGTGCTTTGTGTCTTGTGGAGTTTCTCCTGCTATTTGGTTCTCCCTTGAGGTCTCTGTAAGGTAATTAGAAGAGGTGTCGCACAAATGTTGCCTGCTAGTGACTGGGGCTTCTGGATGTTTCCAATAATAGATAATAACTACTAAGGAGCTAGGTTTGGTAAAATCTTTAAAATAATTCCCTACTTTTTCTGAATAAGCATCTGCAGGATCATAATCTTCCCAGACATTCTCTCTCCTTAGATAAGTACTTAATTTTTGCAGTCTACACATCACTAGCAACTAAATTACATTTAAAAGGTGGAAAATAGGTCGGAGTACTGCACACTGAAACTTCCCTGGGATAGCAGGTGAATAAAAAGAGATAAATGTTTTTGTTGATTTTGGGGTTGTGTCTTGCCCACCCCCCTTATAACTAAGGCTCTATGCCTTAGTACATTGTAATTTTCACTGAATGATGCCAGACTGATTTTCTGTGAAATGCCATTAACCTACACCTGCAGGAACCCTGATCTGCTACCTAACCCAAACAGCCACGATTCTTAGGACATTTTCCTACTCCTTAATAGAAAATTGGTGAGACAGTGTTCACTGACTCCTTCCATTGTGCTTGTCATGACCAGTCCTCAGTTCAGCCAGTTGTTTTCATATAAAAACACCTCAAAAACCATGTAATTTGAAAGCTGTTCCAAATCTACTACATGTATAAGGGAAAATTTGAACTGTCTTAAATGAGAGGCAGTTTTTTTCCCCAAGCTTTCCAAATTTTCCAAATTCTGCTCCCACTGGGGATCTTCAGTGGGAGCAGGATTGCACAGGCAGTAATACTTTCGCAAATTCTGCCTCAAGCATTTTGAACTGGACGCATGAATATACAACAATAATGTCACAAAATGGCTGAAAAATTCAGCTATACTGAATCTGTGCAGGTGGCCTGCTCCAACATTTGCTGGAGCTGTGACTGATTTCTTTTTTTCTTCTTTCCACTGGCATCTGTGCCAAAACATCCCACCACATAGAAGTCAGCAGTCTGCAGTGAGTCACTAATCCGCTTGTATGCAAAAATGAGCAACAGGCACAGTCATTATTTCTGCCTTGTGCTGTGAAGAAATGCTCACTTACACTGAGCTCTCAGTTAAGGCTTTCATTTTGGGAAGGCAAGGAGAGGAATGCATTTATTTGGGGAAGGGATTATCGACGTATTTTTTTTGTCTCTGGCCTCCAGGATTAGAAATAAAGCATCAGCTTAAAGTGGATGTTTCTTTGTGGCATCCCTCTGAGTCTTAGCTCAGGGGATTGTTTTTTACTCGCTTCAGAGTGTTCAGATGCCTGGAGATTGCATGCTGTAGTGTTCCAAAGATCATGACCTAAAAGTAGATCATCAGACGAATCTGTTTGTCCTGGTGTTTTTTTATTATAATGTTGAAGTGTTCTTTACTTTATCAGGCCCTTTAAAATAGGGAGCTTTGTGAAAGCAGGGTGGGGATACAGAGGAAATGCATTTGTGGTTTGCTACATGGAGTGGGTTCATTTTCTTGCCTGCTGCTTGCCAGAGCAGCTGCCATTGGCCTTAGGACGTATTCCCAGGAGGAAATAAATCCCTGCCGCCTTCAGTGAGCACACGGATGAGCCTGGGATTACCAGGTGGTTAAATCCTATGGCAACTGCTGAAATGCTCGGGAAGGGAAAAACCATGTAGAGTATGCAATAAGCAGGAGATAAAGGCTTAGTTTACACTTACAGATGGCTGTATAACAATAGCAAGTAAGCTAACATTAGAAGTGTTCTTAAGTTTTCTGTAAGAAATCTCATCCAGAGTCCACTGCCTAACAGCAAGCCTTTTAGGTTAGTTTGTTTTTTCAATCATTTGTTATCTTTGTATTGAATATTGACAAGTGTCATTTGTTTGAAGTCTTGGAGTACTTGCTTGCTGTCACCATGAGACAGGCATATCCCAGCTAGGCATCCTGTAAACTCCTGCATGGGCAAGTGTACCTAAACAGAGTGACCTTAGGGCCCCTGTTAGTGAGAGCCTGAAAAGGGCTATAAACTCTATCCCAGACAAAACCAGCACAGGGGCTTGGGAATGCCCCTTTGTTCAGCCTTTCCTACACGCCATTGTCCACATACTGTATTTTCATGTCTCCATATTGGTTTAGTTCAGTTCATTTCTACTAAAAGAAAAGCAGTGGTTTTCATACCTGAGTGTGCCATGCAAAGGTCCTGTATTTGGCAGTTCATTGTATTAGGTCTTAATCTAAAGGCAGGATGGGATGTGGCCATTTTCAAAGAACCAGATAGTCTGTTCAGCAGTTACTGTACAATCTGTATGTGCGAGAGTGATTTGTTACTTAGCTTTTCACAGAGGACTGTGCACATATCCACTAGCTCATTCTTAAGTATTTCAGACAGAGTGTGGGTGAATTTTCTTGAGGAGTCAGAAATTACATTCTCAGGTCCAAGTATGACATGTTGACCTATTTAGCTATTAGCCCATCTTCTCTTTCACTGCATTCATGGCTGAAGGGTATTCAAGTGTCAATAGGCACTGTCTCTCAGGAGTAACAGCCAAAAGTGTGGAAATTGGAAGTTTCCTTATGAAAAGGCAGCTTCTCTTTTGACCCCACTGAAGCAGTGTCCTTGGATTTTGCGTTTGGGAACAAAATTCTACATGCAAGTGGCATGTGCCTTGGAGTACCCTATATATTGTAGATACAAGCTTATGAGCAAAGGTGCCTTAGATGATAGAAGAGATGAAAGGCACAAGTTTCCTTCTTCCTACAATGCCTGGCATCTTTTTGTTGGGTTTTTCATCTCGACTTTTCTACTTAGAGTTGCTGGCACTGGCTGACAGTCAGTGGTATTGATTGAAATGGTCTGTAGGGTGCAGTTTGAGCTGTAGAAATGGAGACTTCTGTGATACTATATAACATGTTGCTTAATCCAAACACCTCCAAAAATCACTAATATGCTAATTTAAAAAAAAAAAAAGTCCTAAAAATCATTTAGTTACTTACCTCTGCCTGTGTCTTTTGGCAGAACTGTTGTGGGAAGACTTGTCTCTGTTAATGTGCATGAAGTGTTTGACCTTAGTTTTTCAGAAACACTCTTTTTTTTTTGCTCAGGCTTCCCCTCAGCCTACCTGAGCTTTTTCATTCCTTCTTTTGCAGTGACATTAGACTTCTTATCCTCTGTGATACTCAGGAAGCTATTGTAAAGTTTGCTGAACACTTGAATCAGTTTGAGTTCAACTTCTGTTGAACTTTCTGATGCTTCTATACAAGTTGTAGTGAAGCTATTCAGAGTGCAGCTGTTGTTGCCTAAGATAGTGTCTCACTTGGACATTATTTGGTTCATTGTTTGTCTTCTAGATTTTTTGGGAGGTTACTGGTTTTTTTCCCAGAGTTTTGATTTCTTCAGTTTTAAAAATCAGTGAGCCAACAGATAGAAAATCTTAGGGTTTCTCTGCCCATTTCTGGCTGGATTTCAGCTTTCAGAATTTTCAATATTATTCTCTCAGGAATTTCAAAGCCATTCATTAGTGCCTGTGAATGGTTTTCCCATCCTTCTTCCATGTGCTACACGCTTTTCTCCTTTCCCTGCATATAGAAAGTCAGTGGTGGTAAATTGCAGATGTGTGTTGTAGAATTACCTTAAACACACTTTACTACATGGTTGCAGTTGTGTTTCAGTAGCCAATAATGTCTGTCTGATTCCTGAGGAGGTGAGGAGACCAGTTTTTCTGGTGGATAGAATCCTGTTCCAAGTCAGCTGCAGGTGGGAAAGACACCCTCTTGTTAGGCTATAAGCTGGCTTGTCACCTGCAGTGCATCTCATTGCTCTTTGGGCAGCTCTCTTCTGAGCTAGCTGAAGCACCTGCTTGCCTTGTGTGTCTTTTGAAACAAGACTTTAAAGTGCAGTTTTTTTAAAAGTAACTCAAAAAAAGTAGCTTTGCAGTGTAGAGATTATACATCTTTGATCTGTTATGTCTATGCTGTTGCTGTATCATTGTTTACTGTATTAATGAGGCAAAGGATGGCTTCTTGATGACCTCTTCTAGTGGCATACTTTGTGGTTTGATGTCACATAAGATGTTTTCCGAATACTACTAGCAAAGACTCTGCTATCAAAGCAGGAATAATATGAGTTGTACATAGTCTCACCTTCTTCTCCTGGCACTTTTTACGTAGTATAAACTCATTTGCACCAAAAAGGCAGAGGTCTCTAGCACTCTGTGGTGGATTGGCCCTGGTTGGAAGGTAAGTCCCCACTCTGTGACTCATTCACCCTTCTGCATTGGCACAGGAGAGGGAATTGGAAGGGCAAAAGCAACAGAAAAAAGCCTCAAGATAAAGATAATAATAAGTGAAAGGGGTGGGGAGTGAGGGATGAACAAGTTATGTAAAAGCCAGCACTTGCCACCAACAAACTGATGCCCAGCCCATCCCTGACCATTGACTGCTTTGGAAAAAGCTGTCCCCCAGTTTTGTTGCTGAGCACTATGTTATATATGGTATGAAATCCATCTTGGTCCCAAATGTGTTCCCTCCCAGCCCTTTGCATATCCGCAGCCTAGTGGCTGGGGGGGGGGGAAAAA
>NW_009952564.1:4870082-4894001 GCF_000747805.2 Chaetura pelagica
AGCAGGAACTAAAACATTGGTTTGTTAGCAACACTTTTGGTCACCAGTGTAAAACACAGCACCATCCAGGCTGCTGTGAGGAAAGCTTACTCCATTCTAGCCAAACCTGGTACACATCCAAAAGAATGCATATCTTTGAACAAAAAAGCAAGCAAAACTCTTGGTTTACTGTATGACTAAGCTTTCCTAGGGTCATAATTCTCCAAAATGCTTTGTTATGTACTTAAGCATTGGAAGCTGGTGAGTTGAAGTACAGCCTGCTGAAAGTCTCCAGAGTCCATTCTGGGAAGAAGGTTAAGTTTTGTGCTTCTCCATAAAATGGCATCCTGTATTATTGAAAAGGGAGGTTATATAGTACATATGTGACTGCTGTGCCGTTTTTAAAACTGCTAATTAAAAGTCTGTGTTATTAATGTTGTCTGTAGGTTCATTCCAGTCTCAGAAAAAGAACTTATTCTACAAAATTGTCAGCAAATGTAAGCACAGAAAGAAGCTTAATGTTCCGGACACAGGTACTGGTGCATTACTTAGTTGAGGTTTTGGATCACGTTCTCTCAATTCAATCTTGGAAAATGCTTCTAGACAGAGGCTACTCTGCTCTCAAGTCTTTGATTGCTTTAGTCCCTTATTTCCTTGTCTTCTTTGGTTCAGTCAGGCCCTGGCTCCAGTTGATCATACTACCTTATTCCAGTATGGCGCTGTTTTGTTTTTAATTGGCGTCTCCCTTAATTACAGTTTCCCTGCTCCAGTTGCTGTGCAGCAGAGGTGACAAAGAAAAGGCAGTTCTGCAGTTGGGTCTGAACTCTTTTATCTTTCACAGCTTGTAGCTCTTTAGTCCTTTGATTGCTCTTATCTCCATCCCTTCTATATCAGAGACCATATTATTTATCCCTCTTCCAAAACATTTGTGCATGTCCCTTATCTCCTTTCCCTATGATTTCCCACTGTCTAGAACTTTGCAACTGGTCAGGATGTAACAGCTTATTTCTGCACCAACTTTCAGAAATACTAATGTAAACCAGCCAACCCTCTGTAGAAATCCAGCTTTCTGTTTGCCTCAGATTGAAGATAACTTTGAGAGTTTTTTAAGTTATGTCCTGGGCTTGCTCTGCCCACTGTCCTCCTGACAGCTCTCCAAAGTCTCTTTCTGGTTGCAGTGTTGTGGTCCTGCATACCTACATGCTCACAACTCTGAAGAACATTTCCAGGTGTACAGTATATGCAGGACTATAGCTTAGCCTGCTCCCCTGGGCCCTTGTTTTTTCTTTCTTTTGTAGTAATGTAGCCCACGCTATCCAAATCATGCCCAGGCTGTTCTTTAGCCCTTCCACAATGGAGTTCTCTCCCACATCATCCCTGTGATGTAGAGGAGCATCTCTGGTTCTGCTTGCTTCAATAGCTCTATGAATTTCTTCCATTTTTTTCCCCCATCCATATCCATAAGATAATAAAATTACTGTCCCACTCTCCAGTTCCCCCAGCTACCTTTTATGCCTAATTCCCTAAGGCTTGGCCAAGTCTTTTCCTGTCCTTTCCTGAGGCTGTGTTTTCAGTCCTCTATGATGCACATGCACTGTTTTCCCACATAGATTCTGCCAGCTCTGCTGCATTCAGTGACGCACGTATTTTGAAATTATTTCCTCTGGTTCATTGTGTTTGTACAACAAACATGGTGTGGGAGTCACATGTGAGATGTAATTATCTTGCTTCCATGCTGGTGTGAAAAAGGCATCATACATTAACACAACTTTTATTTGGTGCCATTCAGATTTCTGTCCCTGAATTATTAATAGACTGTAGACAAATTAGTAAGAAAAATAGGTGTTTAAATTCTCCAGTGGTAAACAGAAAGCATTTGCTACATGATAGAGTAAAAAATACAAATATCTTAAAATCTACAGGTACAAAATGTGGCTAAACAGAATGTCAAAACCTCCATTTCATTAAAAGAAGCCAGCCTGTTTTGATATCAAGTGAAGTGTGCACTGTGATCAAAGATTCAAGCCTGACAAGCATTGAGTACCCTGGCCCCTTTCCAGCACAGTGCAGAGGCCTGTCCTTGGAAGTTAAGCGTGTGACTAATATTGTCATGTCTAAACATTAAAGATATGGCTGCATTTGCTGGAGCAGGGCCAGTTTGCTAAGTTACTCCCAAGACTGAAGAAAAGACACAAGGAGCTTAGCAGTCGTACACAGTCCACGTAGGAATCATCAAAGGAAAGACAGGGGATATATATAGATATATATATAGATATATAGATATATATATATAGATATAGATATATATATATATTGGTGGTGAACTGCATTTTCTCTGAGTTGCAATGGGGGAGAATTTGCCTGCTCTTTAAGTGTACCATGTAGTGGCACTGAAAGCAAAGCACTGATCAGCAAAGTGCAGTGTGTTTGTGATCTTGGCGAGGTGGCATGCAGCCTCACCATCGTGTGCTGCCTATGTAATTGCATCCTGTCATGAGTTCCTAGGCAGCAAAGCCCTAAACTCTGACTCACCCAGCACTTTTATTTCTGTTCAAATATACACAATTCAATGAATTAAACACTAAATGAAAATTTCAAATCTTTTTTGTGGTGAGTCACAAGTGTGGTTTTGCTTTTTGTTGAGTTAATTTTGTTGGAGAAAAGGGCTTGAATATTCCTATAGCTAGAGAGGAGACATTTGGAATGGTTTCTGTCTGCAGAGGTCATGCTGGATTCACATTTTGTCATCTTGAAAAGTGTGTGTGCCTGTGTGCATCTGTGTTTTGAATGAAGAAAAAGTGCAATAAAGGCAATTTTTTACGTGATTGGATCATGTTGTCTGGGTCTGACTGTGGTCTTGAGTACCTAAGTGAATTGGGCCTCCATGTGACAACATCATACACAGCATCCGCAGTGCAAGTTGACAGATAAAAAGTTTGCAGGTGTTTATAGAGATAGATGCAGCCCAGTAAAATACCAGTGGTTATGTCACAAGCCCTGCTCCTAGCGGAGAGCACACAGTAATGTAACTGAATATGTAAAGAGATATGTCACTTCCTTATGAAGGCTGACAGAAGCACAGCTGGACCCATCCCCATTTGGGAGCGTGAACACCACTCAGCTGAGAAATTCACTTTCTTCCACAGTCAAGGCTTTCCCATGGGAAGCAATACTTTAAATAACAAGGGGAAAGTCACATCTGTTGACTCCTTGCAGGTGCATTTGAGTGAGCTGTGCTGGGGCTCTCACATGATTTGTGTAACAGCCAAGTACAATGTTGGCCTTTGCACCAGATGGACGTGTAGACCAGTCTTAACAGTAGCTGGTATGTGAAGGGCCCCAGTCTCCACTGGCTGTTAGGGCTGACTGCCTGCCACTGATCACCCACCAGCTTTCCCACACACACATTAGTCTGTACAGCCTTAGCATGTATGGTTGAGCAAGAACAGACAATTAGTAGAATGACCTTTTCTTTTTTTACTTTCTGCTGAGAAAGCCCTGTTGTGTGGAGCCTGCAGACCAGAGGGAACCAGCATCTCTGTGCCACTGTGCCTTTGGCGTCCATCCAGGCTGGAAGAGGGCTGGGTCAGCATAGGTGCAAGCAGCAGAGCTTCCCAACCAGGCAGCTGTTCCCCTACATGTGGCTTGACGATTTGTTTCCTTGTCAGCTGATGTTGCCCTGCTTGTTAGTCCCCAGCCCTTGCAGCAGTTTCCATGTGCCTCTTGACCCCATGAGCCATATTGCAAGAGTATCCTGTTATCAGAAGAGATGGAATATCCACCCACCTAGGTGTAGGTCAGAGTGTACTTGTTATCAGTTCTTTGGTGAAGTCATTACCCAGGCACTGGTGAAGAGATTTAATAAAAATTATTAAACCTTCACAGGCCACCTTTCCTTCTTGATACCAGCATGCTTGGACCTACAGAGCATTCATTATCCACTAGATGTGGTTGAACTCCTGCAGCTTGCTCTGGTAAATGGGCATTGCTGAAGAAATGGTTTTACATGTCTCATGACTTGCTGAGGCTTAGTCTGAAATGCTTATCTTCTTCTGTGGTGTGCTGAGTCAGCCCAGTTGACTTCATTTTTCATGTACACAAAGGTGATAGCTGTTCAGTCATGGGTGAGATCAGTAGCAAATTCGGCATTTTCAACATAAAGTCCCTCTGTGATTTGAGTGCTTTTTCCAAAGGAAGTTTTGTCTTATCCTGTCCTTGCTCAGCATGGGATAAAGACACTGTGTGCATATGACTGCTACTCCTGAGAGCACCTTGCCTGGTTTTGCTTTAGTTGTATAATGGTGCATTGCAACCTTAAAATCAGGGTTAGCAAAACTGTTCCAATCTCCAGCCACAAGTTTTGCATAAATAGTAAAGTGGTATAAATGAGCAACACCAGAGCAGTGAGTCAGGTCTCTTTGTTGTTTGTTTTCTTTCTTCATTGAGTGTGTTTGGCCTTTTTTTTTTTTTTTTTTTTTTTTTTTTTTTTTTTAAATAGGTTTAAGACTTGAGTTACAGCTAAGGCAGTAGCTCATCTGCTGTGGCAGACTTGTGTTCTGTTGCATGTCATCTTGCGCTCTGCAGTTGGTTCCTTGCAATTGTAAATGGGTGGAAATGAGACCACATGTCCTCTGCAGGCCCACAGAGTAAACTGTCCATGCTAACTTTTAACAAACCTAGCTCAGGAAACCATCTGGCATAGAGCTCTACATGTTTTTCTCTCAAAGCCATTTTTGTGACTGTGGTGTAAGCATGCCAGAAGGCCCACATCTTCCTATCATGTGCTCAGCTCTGCTTGCAAAAATAGTGCTCTAGTTCTGCATGTGCTACTGTTGTGGAAAGCTAATCATGCAGATACCTGTTTGCAGGACTGCACAGTAGCTGCAGAACTCCATTTCATTTTTAGACAACATTCTCCTGAAAATCAGCTGAGCTCTACAAGGGATATGAAAAGGATTAAAGGAAGTAATAAAGACAAATACAGGGCATTGAACTTGTTTAGCCTTGTCTTTTCTGCACAGAAAACCAAGTCCTGGTTTGGAGCATCCATACAGATATACCTTTGTCAGTGGAAGCAGTGGGGTGCTCTTCATCTTGAAAGAGAGGGGGGGGGTGCAGGATCAAGACCCTTGTCAGCACCTATCTGAACTGTGCAGTTGTTGAAGCACATACTCCTTTCTCCTCTGGACTTGAGTGCAAAAGGTCTTGGGGATTAGGCCTTTTTATTTTTTCCTCCAAGTTAGGTTTCTTGTCTGCTAGAATTACAATCCGTAAAGAAGTCAGTGAATTATTCCTCATCCCAGTTTTCACTAAGACTGCTAGAGAAGAAAGAAGCTCTTCCTTCAACACCCACCCTATTCCCCCCTGTCCCTCCATAAAATAAAAATAAAAAAAATTACTCATTCATTCTTCACCCTTAATCTTTCTGTGTTCAAAGCTATATGGCAGCAATGTTATGACTGATAAAGACCTTACTTTGGAGCTAGGGGAGGATCAAAAAATAAAGGATTCACAGGTGTCTTTTCGGTGATTGAGAAACTTTTAAACATGGAAAGGGAATATGCTTGCTGCATCCTGGGTTTGTCAGCCACCTAATAGCTATTTCTTCATCTAACATGCCAACATGGTATACTACTGCAAAATAATCTGTTGCATATTTTCTTAGTTTTACGTCTTTAATAACTATCACTTATTTATGTTTTTACCATTCAAGATTTTGTCTTACCTTTAATTTCTTGAGGGTTTTGATGCGTACAATATGAGAAAGAAAACAAATGTAAAAGGGAGATGTTTGCTGTATTGACTAATCTGGTTAACTTCCAGTGAATTGACATGGCCTGTAATATACAATATATTTAATGAAAACATACCAAATCAGGTTTCTTTCCATCATTTCTTTGTTGTTTAAATCAGGTCTTAATACTTCTATTAAACCCATTTTTTTTAAGTTACTTATCTTACTAAGATTAATGCCATAAACTAAATCAAACTGGAACTAAACAGCACTGTCAAAGTACTACTCTTAATTAGGGCAAATCCCCAAATCAGAATTAACAATTGGTGTTGGACTACAACCAAACCACTACATTAATACATACTCAACACTTATGAATTCCCAAATAAGAAATCTAGAGAGAAAGCTGCTTATTTAATTATACATTCTGATTAAGATTTTGGTCTCAGTCAGTGTAGTCAGCTTGTCAGACTATCTTATGATTAGCCCAACTGCATTACTTTAAAGTCATATTTGCAGTCATTGGCTCTTTACTGATTTGAACTGTTACGGGGCAGATCTTTTCTGATTTCTCTTGCTCTTCCTACAAAAGATAAGTTTTACAGTGTAGCTCTGCTCTGGAAAGGTTATCAGCTATAGCTAAACACTGAGAAAAGCAGATTGAAGCTGTGTGGATTTTTTTCAAAATAAAGAGAATTCACAACTTCCAAAATGTTTTCAGGAGAGGAGATATGAAGGTGAATTAAGACTATAAACAGGCTAAGTTTGGGAACATTTCCAAATGGATTTTATACATATGTACTAGATCTGATTTTACATTTATGCCATAAAACATTAAAAGGTCCCTTCCAACATAAAAGAATATATGGCAACAGCTAACAAGTTAAAATATGTTATAACTGGTCCCTTCACTCAGTCCACATCCTCAGTTAACAGTTACAGAAGCTAGCAAAAGATAAAGATTGTATTAACCATATTTTTAAATAGGAAACTCATTAAATCTGCAAAACAAACAATAAATAAACAGTAAATGCACAGTAAAATGAAAGAGGGCGAAGTTCCTGCAGACTGCTTGGCTGTTGTGCATGGTTTGTGGCGTTGGGTGCTCCTGTGTGACAAAAACAGTCTCTCAGTGTGGGAGGTTGGTTTTGTTCTGTGCTGAGCCCTTCTGAAAGAGCAGTTGTTTGCTTGAATTCCGTGCATGTAATTTTTGCTGGTCCCACCGCCCAGAAAGTGAACAAATGGGTTTTAAATCTATCTTTAAAACGGAAAGAAAAATTGAGAGAAATTGTGGGGAAGAGAAAGCTTAACTGTAGGTACAGTAACAGATGTGACGTATATAAAGGACTGTTGCAAATAAATGGTGTATAACCTGACAGGTAGTAAAGAAAGTAATGAGTTGAAATTGCAGCAGGGGAGATGAGGTGCAGGCACAGGAAAAAAATATGTACTCATTCAAGATTACAGGGCACTGAAAAAACATCCCAAGGACTTGGCGCAGATGCCATGAGTGCCCCCAGTTCAAAACGGATTAGACAGACATCTGTAAGAAATTACTTGGACATTTCCTTTGCTACCTGTGGTTTCTTTCTAACCCGAGCTTAGGGTGGGCCTCATAATACTTTTATCGGAGGAAAAAGGATGTCTCAGATTGAGTTTATGAAGTGCTGATAACCAGTGGTACCAGCAGTATGGCATATTAAATCAATGGAAATTACAAATGGTTAATGACTACAGAGTAGCTTCAGACTTTGGAAGCTTAAATACGTTTTGTGAATGCTATCTGACCAATTTCTTCATGGAGAAGATTGAAGAGGCTGTTTAGTCAGGTGAAAATTTGTGATCATGGTCTGGTTCAGGGCAGAAGGCTACTTTGAAGTGCCAACACTGGTATTGTTGAGAAAGATTCAAACTGTTCTTTCTCGCTCTCTGACTTTATGTGGGCAGTATTTCTGTCACAGTAATTTTATCCCATGCTTGCTTTCCTTTTTTAGCATTCTTGTCTTCAACTGTGATGCAGATCTGCTTTTGTATTTGCTGTATTTTGGGTGGTTTTTAAGGTCATCTGTTTTGTAAAACACAGTAATTCCCTCCGCTTAGAGAAGACAACAGAGACTGTAGAGGGAAGTCCGGGTGTTAGTCAGAATTTCCTGAATTCGGCTTATGAGTCCATCTGTGAGCTAAGATAAGCTTACCTGAGGACTGTTACTGTTCCTTAAATACATTTTGCCTCTTGACTACTTGCAGGCATCTTCTGTTGCAGTGTTTTATACAGGCTGTTGGATACCCTGCTCCCACTGAAGCACTACTGCCCATCTCACAGTTTTCTTTGCAAACTTTATAAACTTGAACTTTCCAGGGATGTCCTTAAAAGCTGATACTACTATGCCCGTGCAAATATCTGCAGCATTCAGATAATATCTTGCCATGGGTTATGCTCTGAGTACCTGCAAGGGAAGGCTTTATGCAGATAGATGCAAAATGTTAAATGAATGTAGCTAGTAGCTGAATTCTTCTACATGTAAAACTATGTTTTTGTCCTCTTTCAGCCATACTTTCAGAAGACAGAAATTCCAGTGAGTTTGCCTGGAAGCATAAAATTTCTCTATCTGCCCTAAACACTCCAGAGCCAGCAATGATGCATGAGCCTTTAGTTGGCAGCCAGAAGAGGAAAGCAAGGAAAACTAAGATCACACATCTTGTCCGAACAGCAGATGGTCGAGTGTCACCAGCAGGAGGGACACTGGGTAAGAAAATGGGAGTTTGAATTTTCTTAATACTGAATGGTTGGAGAAGGTTTGAGAGTACAAGCAACCTATTGGGGAAGTATTCTTCAGTTAACTTACATACATGCTAAGAAAGGTAATTCTTTAAAATACAGATATCACCCTATTGGGAAATCAGTGAGTTAATAATGGATGACTTTTTTTTGTTTGAATGCCCAAATCTGCCTTATCTCCCTGGATATTTCTATCTAAGAACTGAGAGCTGATGTAGAAATAAATGGATAACAGTTACCTTTTATTATTTGTTTCCAGTCCAGCAAAGAAGTTACACTGCACCTTGTTACAGGATGTAAAAATTAATTCCATTATGACAGTCAATGCTGCGGTCCTTGCAGGAATCATCTGCAGTTAATCTTTCAGGACCTCTGTATCTAAAAAGTACTCAAAAGCTCTGTTGCCTGACCTGAAAGATCAAAGGCAGTTAAATGCAAAATGAGTAAACTACTTCATAAACCTCAAAAATCAAAAGTCCTGAAGGTAAAGACTCTGTTAACAACACACTAGCCAGTATCAGCTACTGTGAATTTAAGGGCTACATTTGCAAGCTTAACTTTCTTTTTTTGCAGAAGAGAAGCCAAAAGAGCTGCCACAAAGTACTCTTCAAAAAACATCAAGTGCAGAAACAGATTGCAACAGTGAATGCTCCAGAAATACAGAGAGAGAAGAAAATAATAGTATTACATCAGATATGCCAGCAGTGTCTGCATTTTTCAGCTTAGCTGCTCTGGCAGAGGTAGCAGCCATGGAAAATGTACACAGGTATGGTTTTCTTTTTCCCTTGCTGTCCAAGTGAATAGTATGTGGCTGCCAGCTTCCTCAGAAAGCATGTGAATTGCAGACTGTTTAGTTTGGCCTCTGTGTTTCCTCTTTCACAGCTTTCTGTGAATGTCTGTTTTACACCACATGCTTAGTGGTGTTATGTCTTCACCTAAACAATAATGTAATCTATTTCAGCAATCAGTAAAATGATCCTGGTAAGCTTGCCCACCATTTTTATATATAAACAGGTTTGTATGCTCCTTTAGATCCTAATGATTGAGGGTTTCTAATTACCAGATGTTGATTGTCAGATAATAGCAGATTTAAGTAGGTATTGCGTGCTGATTTACATTTTTTCAGTGGTCTAAGACTGTGGACACAATTTCATAGAACTTCAGTTGAAGCTTTTGTGCTAAACTTGGCTGAAGGAAGCCAACTTGTTATTTTCACTCTTGTGCTTTGCTCTGTAGGAGGCAAAGCATCTGCAGAATGGCATGGGACAAAGCAACTCTGGGTGATGGAAAGCCACTTCAGTTTGGGTTGGTCCTCTCAGTTACCGAGTAGATCTTCCACACAGCTAAGATAGAGAATGTGCAGGTTACTTAGGGCTGTTGGATCACAGCATGGTTAGATACTGCATGTTAGACCTGTGATGGCAGGAAACCAATGACAGCAAGTTCTCGTTGGCTCTTAATTATCCAGTGTTTTTCCTTGATGCTGCAGCATCCTTTTCTGCAGTGGAAGGTCAGTGAGAAAGTGCTGGGCCAGTCTGAAACCATCAGTCTCTGCAAATGACAAATACTAGATTGCTAGCTACCTAACCATAAGGCAATTAAACCATTCACAACCTTAGTTTACTGGTGGTCTTGTGGCCCTCATTAGCCAACGTTATCCTGTGTGTTCAGGCTGTGCAACAAGCATTGAGAGGCTTTTTAGAAGTTCAGGGGCCTTACCAGAAAAAGCAGTTAGTCAAAGTCTTCTAGCTCTTCTCAACAGAAGCAGTTGTCTTGCTTAAACAATTCTGTTTTGGATGAGAAGTGTTTTCACACTGCATTTGGCCTGGCCTTTCTTCCCAGCTTTGCAATGCAAGGGTCTGCTATCAAGACTGCAAAAGTCTGAACTTGTCGTTTTCTTTGGTCAGAAGTCACAAATGGATACTTAGGAAGTGCTGTGCTGAGCTCTGCTCTCCCACACGCCCCTGTGGTTTCATTGATTTCCATTAACACTGACCAGAATTGCACAAGAACATCAAAATTCACTTCACTGTGGTTTTTCCCTCTTTGTTCCTCTAAGAGTTCTTTTTCTCTACTTGTCCCTGTTTAAGTGAGCTATTGCTTTACGTAGCCTTCTGTTTGGGTCTTTCATAGTCCCACCTTTTGTCATCTCATCATGTAGGTAGAGCAATGCAGCATTTTCTGTGAGGCTTGGAAACACCAAACCATCACATGTCCAGGAGCTGTTGCAAATTCCAGGTTCTAATCACCCCAGGGGGAAGAAAACGGGAGGACTCTTCCCAGTATAAAGTTAGCCAGGTCCCTCACAGTCTTGGCAAGTTGAAGTCTGAACAGAAACCTAAATCTGATGGGTTAGATGCTTCTCTGTTTTCTACTCTGATAACTTTTTATGTTTTGCAGCTCACCTCTTGATTTTCAAATTAAGAAATGAGAACAGAATTAGAGGTTTGCTTGATGTGCTTTGTCAGTGTCTGAATTTAATTATTAAATAATTTTAACGAGCCTTGGGCCATGGAACCTAAAGTCCTTTTTCCCTGTAACTAGAATATGTCTGGAAGTGGCAGCATGGTTTTCATTTGAAGGCGCCTGTTTGGCTTCATTTACTTAGTTCATGCCCTGGCCAAGCACTGTGAGCGTGAGCTGCAGCTTGTGCCAAAGCCACCTCGTTGCACTCCAGCTGTGTGAAGCAAGTTGGTACCTCGGTTTCTGTTGTGGTCTTAGCTGTGCAAGAGTGAGGTAAAGTGGCCCCTTTGTGGAAATGAGAAGTGAGCCCCAGATTTTCATTGCTGCTGCAAGTGACACATACAGTAACAAAAATAGAACCTGACTTGTGAGATTAGATAACAGGTGGTGACGTGCTTTGTGTATGTATTTTAAAAGGCAAGCTGCAAAGGAGTCCTCCCAGGTCCATCTGCTACAATGATTGATGTTGATTTCCAGTACATAATTCTGGCACAGTTTATTTTTATGATACCCTGTGCCAAGGGATCATTTGTACATTAACACTGCTGTAGTAATGAAAGAGATATTGTGCTGTGCTGATGAGGTGTTAGGTCATGAAACTTGGAGTAATTCCAGCATGCAACTCTGCTGATGAGTATATTTCCGTATTGCTTAAAAGCTGACTATTGACTGGCATTAACATGACACATGCCTCTGTGCGTTTACTTTCTTTTGCCTTCTACACATGAGCTGTGTTGTCTGGAGGCCTGAAGCCACTCCCCCACAAAATGAGTAGCAGCACTTGTGTACTCTCCAACTTAACTCTCCAGCTGCGCATTTTGGTTTGTGTAGACAAATACCACTGCGTCTTGGTTTTGCCTGACATTGTGTTGCGTTGCAGGTTGTCCTTAGGACATTGTGTTACCATTGCAGGAATACCTCCAAAAAGAGTGTCTGACAGTGCTATGGGAGCATCTGTAGCAGCAGAGAGCTGTGGTGCTGTCATGTCAGATGTTAAACCAAATCATGTGCTGTTTTCCATCCTTTCTGATCTGATACAAGCACCTCCTGTGCCACAAATAATCATAGGTGGCTTTTCTTTTCTTATTTTGCAGAAGTCAGAGGGCCACACCTCTCCCACATGACGGACAGCCAAATGAAATGTCTCAGGCTCCAGTGCTTATTTCCTGCGCTGACCAGTGAAGCTCCACTTTATTGTAAAACGTTGTGCTTTACCTAATAACCTAGCCTTTTCTTTACCAAGGGAAGCTAGTCAGTCCATATGATGGAAACTATAGACTGCAAGCGAGTGCTTATTGCTCTGAGTGGCCCAGAATTCACTGGAAGCCAGACATTAGCAACTTGGGCCAGGTCCTCAAATCGGAACCCAGTATGTAGGAGGGTGATATTGTCTATTAATGAACAGAAATGGAATGATCCTAGAGCTTGCTTTCTGTTGAAGGCTTTTAAACAGTAAATAGGTGGTTGGTGTGAAAAAGGCTGCCTTTACTGTTAGCTCACACTCTTTTACCAACCAGAGAGTATGGCAACTAGTTTCATATAATACCTAGTTATTCTAAATGAAAAAAAAAAACAAACAACAACAAAAACACTGACGCACTGCACTAGTTATTATTAGATATTCTTAGTCATTTTTGTACATGAAGATTTAAGTTCTAAGATGGTTTATATTAATAGGTTATGCCTACGTTTATATTGTAGAGTGAATTTAAAACCTGTTCCAGAGAACTCAAGGCAGCCTGGACAGATGTACCATTGTTAGCGGTGTTTGGGCAGCCATGTGGTCCAGATGTTCTGCACTTTTATATTTGCCACCAGAGTGGTAGAGTTTACTGGCAAAAATTGTGACAGGCTATGTTTGGGTTTGCTTCTTTTTAATTTAGCTTTGAATAACCAGGATGATGTGCATTAGAAAAAGGAGTGGTGTATGGAAAAGAAAATACTGCAGATAATTGACTTCTGTTTCATGCCTTGAAGGGTTCCTTTATTTTTTGCCTAGATATCTGAGCAACTTGGTGAAACTTTCCTATAAACAAAAAGTACTGCAAATGCGTTTTTCAAAAGTGACCTTAGTATTATTTCACTGTTCTGAGAAACCTGAAATTGTGACTTTTCGATACACATGTACACCAACACACATACCTGTTACATTTTGCAGCCACTGGCATTGTTGTAGTTACTATGCACAGTCCAAATCCGCCTCAGAGTTTGCATAAAGGGCCAATTACAGTTTGTGTTGGAAAAGTGGGAAGTTGTATCCAGATGAACTACAACTGAAGAGTAACGTTTCACTGAACTCAGACTACCAAACAGACCCATCTGCCAGTTTCTGTCTTTGCTTATGTTGAATTTTTGTGTTTTGCTCTCATAAGTACATCCCAAAAGCAGGCAAAGTGCATCACTTGGCCTGTTACCTTTGCTATCTTGACTTACACCATTGTATAACTAAGCATTGATTCCTACCAACAATTGCAAAATGATCACTAGTAATTGATCTAAAGCTACAAATTCAACAGGGTACTTCTTCTATAGCACAAGATGTTTCCCTACGTTTTGCATTGTAGCACAACAATTTACCAAATTGGACTCCAGCAATAATTTTCTATTAGTCTTCGTCATACTGGCTGAACTTTTGATAGTATTAGATTGAGTTTGAAGTTCTTTGAATTAAGTCTTGAAATGATGCAAGTTTACATCATTCTACCAGGCATTCTTATTTATACTTGACTGAATTGATAATGTGTTTTGGGGTTATTTTGTAACTAATTTGATGTAATAGCCATATGGACAGTATCTATTAATGCTTGCTCGGTTTAGCCTTTCATTCTTGTAGTTAAGTGAAAGTCTTTGGTTCAGTGTCGGGGAAACAATATACAACAAACCACATGAGATGTAACAAAGGATTAAAGGTCTGACAAAAGGCAGGTAGCTGGGGAAGAAGTGTCACTGAAACAGCACCATGGACGATACATGTGTTGGAAGAGGTGAACAACAGCAAAAGAACAAGAAAACTTACAAGCCAATGAGTCAGTGAAAAGGCTTTTTTAAAATTCAGGTGAATATATAATGAAGAGCCCCTAGAATGCCATTGCAGCCTATGGCAGTATTTTTAATAAGATTTTATTAAAGTTTTGTAAGTTATTTTAACAAAAGAGGAGAAACTTAAGACTTAAACTGTTGGGTCACAGCAAGGTGGCTGTTGGAGTTTTGGACCACTTTATAATTAGCTGAAATCCAAATATGTTACAGTGCAGGCCGTTCACGTTGACAATGGTACTAACTTATTTCTCTAGAAACCTTTAGAGTAGATATATTTTTGTCAAAGCACCCCATCCCTCCTCGATTTAAATTTCAATATTGTTCCTGAAGATATTTCTGTATATTAATGGTACCTTTTTTAAAAGAAACAGAAAATTACTTTTTTCTATATGGATTAATATCTTACTTGATCTGCTTTTCCTTGACTTTCCCTTAGAGAGGGGGTAGGGTTGGGTCAGTTTACTGGATATGACTGTTTTCAGATACTTATAAACCTTTTTGTAGATATGCTTAATTTTTAAGCGATTAGGCACTGAGAGTAGCAGAAATCCTGCAAAGCTTTATAGTTCACTAGGCATTTGCCTTTGTTGGTTCTCTGAGTGATGTCTTGATTTCAGTAGCTAGAATTTTCCCTTAATCTACTAGAAGGGGTATCAGTATTTTCAGGTAAAAAAGTCTGTTAGCACAACAAAAATTTCAGACCAATATCTTACTGTATTGGGGTTGGGTTTTTTCCTTGTTTGTTTTGTTTTAATTTTTATTAATTTCAGCTGCTTTCATTTTGGAAAATCTAATTGCTATTGTGTGTACTTCAGTATACCAGCAAACACTGTTACCCGTTAACACGTTGTCCACAAATGCCTCTAGAGAAGAAATTGTTGCACCTTATGTATATCTCAAGCAAACCAAAATATGATGCTTTTCTGCTTTGTTTATTCTGAATATGTTGTATCATACTTTACTGAACCCATTTTAACTTAGCTAAAGCTATCGATATTTATGCATTTCACATTATTTTCTGGATCTGAACCTGTGTATAAATCTTTCTTTAAAAAAAAAAAAAGCATTTACCGTATTCGTCCTCTGTGACTTCTCCATGGGAGGGGGGGAATCTTGTCTCAAGTGTAAAATGCAGTACTGTCCCAGTTTTCCTTGGCTTTTATTTATTTAGTGATCTTTGATATTTCATATGTAGTTTTGAGGTATACAAAATACATTGCTGTAGCCAAAGCTACAGATCTGAGCAGCTGGGAGGAAAATACTGTAATGTCTTCTTAATTGTTTAGTACTGTATACAAATACGGGAAAAATGTTCTGCAGAACATTTGAGATGCAGATTCTTAACCCCACAGTAGGTTATTTTCCACATATAAGACCAAATCAATCAAAACTCAATGATCTTAAAGGTCTTTTTGATCCTAAATGATTATATGATTCTAAAAACATCTATCAAGATTACTTAGTGCTCTGCTTATGGCAGTAGCTAGCCCTCGAATGTGCTGTGATTTCAGAAATAGAATATATTTATTTAAGATAACTGAATGCTCTTTTATACTAATATAATATCCCAAAGTAATGAGCAAGAGACTTCTTGGTAGTTTGGGTTTCTATTTTATAGCATTGGTGCATGACTTTTGAAACTAAAGTGATAAGTGTTGTTAGAAGGGGGCACAGGAACAAGGGACTGGTAGAAGTGTGTGAACTTGTGGTGTTTAAATTTCAGCTTTGGTCATTTTATTTGGGTGAAAGCTGCCTTTGTAGCACAAGGCTGAAGAGCACTCTGCAGTTTGTATCAAGTAGAAACCGAAGAGAGTTGTAACTCACATCAGAATGAGGGAATGCCTTGTAGTTTGGACACTGTCTTTTGGAACAAGATACTAAATTGAAGCAGTTTTAATTTCCACTGCCTGTTTAGCTGCTGTAAGGGTACTGAACAGACTGAAGGCAACAGTTGTAGACGTGGGACAACTAAGATAGGATGAAAGGAAAGCTGCCCATTGTTCTCAGTATGGCAAAGTTATGGCAACAAAGGGGAATTGGGAAAAACAATAGATGTATATGTGTGTGTGTATAAGCGCGTGTGTGTGCCTGGGTGTGTACATTCTGAAAAAAAAAAAAAAAGTATAGAAAAAAAACCATAATGGGTCTGCAAGAGACTTAAATGTATGTTGACCCTTCGAGTGCACTCCCTTTTTCGGAATGCTGAGTCTAATATGGCTACCTCTCCTAAAAGACTACTTTTGTTAATTTCCATTTGCTTTCAGGCTCGTTGGTGTGATCTTTTCAGCCATTGATACCATTTGTATATCACTGTGCTTTATTTTCCAAGAGCAACGTTTATATAGTGCAGACAACATGAAGGTTGAATATGCAGTGGTAGCCAAACTGTTGCTGGAGCCTTTTTGTTTAACCTCTGCCATAGTCATATGGGTTGCAGGACGTGGGCCTCGCCAGCTCTGGTTGGTTCAGTGAGATTGGGTTTTGTGTCAGCAGAAAATGCAGTGCTGATGGGATGGGGGACTTCAGATCTTGCCAGAGGTGACACAGTAAGCCGAATGCTGCTCTTGAAACTTGCTCTGGAGTTTACGTTTGCAAGTTGTGTGTTGTATACCATACATTACCCACTAGATGCCGTTTTTTTGCTGTGCTTGTTTCATAGACTGCAGAGCTGCTAGGTATCTTTGCCATGTTTTGTGTTACTTGTGGCATTCTCTTTATCTTGTACATATTGTGAAACTGTCACCTACAACTGCCAGGACGCTGAGGCACTTGAGGACCCTGAGCGCTGTGAACGAGTGCATTTAGGCTGTGAAAGAGTTACAGGCCTCCTCCCCTGAATTCCCCAATAAAAGGCACAGTGAGGTTTATGCTCTCACCTAAGTACTATTATAGTAATTTATATACTCAGTATTTTCTACTGGATTGACAATTTTGAACAAGCTTATCAGATGGATGTATATTTTATGTTCCCCCACTAACTCATCTAAGGCAGAAATCTAGGAAGACATGACAGGAGATCTCCAGTCAGCACAGCTGAGCTTACACTGAAAACCATCCTCACTTAAGGGGCAGCATTGTTTGCACCATGACAGTGCAGGAACCCCGATGATGGACCACTACGCTCTTGGACTTAAGCTTGGGCTTGTGTGTGATGTTCCTGGGGGAGGCATGTCATTGTGACCTAGAGCCTTCATTGACATGGAATTTTAAAAATGACTGCAAATATCTTCACATTTATTGATTTCTTCCAAAGAATTATATTGTTGTTTCTGGGTCTGGACCGTATACCAGCAGACCCATACTGTAGTCTACTGAAAAAAAACCCTACACCTGTACAGGCCAACTAACCAGGCTTCTGAATGTAATAATCTGATCTACTCTTTTCATCCCTACAACTGAAACCTTATTTTCCCCCACAGGCAGCTACTCTTTAATCAGTGGTTGGGGCTTTGAAGGTGATAAAACCAAGAGAGGCATAGATGTGCTGGTGTCTGTGTGTATGTATACATCTGCATAAACACATACACATGGGAATGCAGTTACTTGCAATATGTTCTCCGTACAGAACTGTCCCCATGTTAGGTCACAAAACAAAGTTTCTCAAACAATAGTTTTTCAACTTTCTTGCTAGATTTTAGGCTCTTTACTTAACATTACACCATAAGGTGTGATTTTTGAAAATCACACCTGAAAAAAATACCCACAGATCCTGCTGACCTGGATGCTGCAATGTCCTGGTTTGACATACAAAAGCCTTCTTTCTCAGCAGCACTTGCTTTTAATATCTAGTATCTTTTGGCAGTTTTAACACAACTGGTTTGCCATAGTCTTTCTTCCTAGAGCCCAGTCCTTCAACTTCTGCACTCAGACGTAATTCCACTGAATTTTGACCCAGTATTTGGCTCTATTCTCTCCAAAGCTTGGTGTAAACATGCCTTACAATAGTTAATTTCCATCAATGGTATAGCAGAGCTGCTGCCTTCTTAGATGTGTGTAGTTTTAAAGTCAATAAGCACATTTATAGAATGTCATATTTTCTTCAAAACCTCTCATTTGATATTTTTGAGTGCACATGTTAAGTCATGTGTATAACATGTTAAACTACATTAAACTGTGATAATGAAACTGAATAAAATATTTAATAAAATATTTGAAATATTTGAAAAGGATCTTCAAATAGATTTCTTTATGTTCATTCTATTTTGGTTATCTAGTGTGTGCCTGTAAACAGTTTCCCATTTAAAACTAATGATTTCAAATAAATACTATTCAAACAGAGCTTCTTTGATACTTCATCTGCTTTACTATCAAATTATTGTTTTCTTTAAATATAGATGAGATAGCAGTATTTGCAGAATTTATTTTTATCTATAGTATGAATTTGCTGGCCTTTTTATACTTAAAAAGAAGCAAGCTTGTTTTCCACCTGAAAATGGAAGATGCCAACACCAGAGATGGATCCTCAGACCTGTAAGCTGTAGTTTCCTGTCAGCTCATCCATACACCTTGTACAGAGTGATTGTAAAGATGTCGCACATTTTGCAAAGAACTTCTGCCCATTGTTCTTTCTTACATGTGTCTATAATGGGAGCTTCCATTTTATTTTTAAAAACTTGGGAGTCTGGTTCATCGCTATCAATGTTGGAAAGATCCATAGGCCTGTGTAAATGCCCCACAATTCAATGGATTTGTATCTGCATAAAGGTGGAGATTGTGGGACAGAGAGAGGACTCAGTGCATTTAGGCTGTGGGAGAAAAGCTTGCCTTTTCTCCTGAGCTTTCCAGGTATCCACTTTGTGTTTCTGGATTTTGTCTTCTTTGCACCATTGGGAAGCTTATTTATAGTCCTCACAAGTATAAAAGAAGTCATCTCGCATGAAGAGGCCCTTGCCATATTTGCCATCTTTGGGCACTAAGAGGACTTTCTCAGAAATAAATTTTCTTAGAAATAAATAGCAAGTGTCTGTGTTTAAACTTTATGGTCCTCAGTACTTTGGAAACTTACCTAAGCAAGGACTGTGTTCTACCCATATATTTTGACCTCTTGAGGCTTGAAAGATAGACTGGTGAGGATCTTGTCTCTTCCTGTCCTCAGATGCCTGAAGTCTTCTTGATTGCAGTGTGTTTTTCTGATCACAGAAGACCCAAGTACAGACTTCATGAAGCCAGTAGATGCTGATTGTTCACATGGGAGCAGAACTCTTGTCTCTGAGTCAAAAGTAGCAGAAGGAAAGCCTTTAGTGTGGGATTTGTTTTTTTTAACTACATGCCATTTACTCAGGGAAGAAGAAATGTATGCAATCTTTCACTGCCTTTACCGAGTAGGCGTCAGTATGTCTGTGAAGAAATGCCATGAATAAAAGATCTTCAGCATTAAAGGCCGTGTAAAGGTCATACTTGGGGAAGGGGGAGAAAAGGTCTGAATCAGTGTGCAAAAAAAGCTGGAAGAAATCTTAATGCTTATTTTCTCAATGTAGTATGGCTAGTCAGGGACATTGAAGTCTCTAATCTGTTGTTATATTACCAAATTACTTAAAAACAGTCATCTTCATTTCTTGAATTCTGTCTATTCTCATCTGCTCTCGTTTTGTTCTTCCAACAAAAGACCTGCTGAATTCAGCTCTCTGTATCTAGATCTGATTTGTATCCAGCTCCCATGTTGCTTCTTGCAGCTGCTTGGCATTACACTGACAATTTCTTAAGTGTCAGGTAAGATAAATTTCCACTGATACTTTTGGAAGAATACGGGGTGGAAAGTCATCATCCTCTCAAGCGCCACGTGTCTGCCAGGCACGTCAGCGTTCTCCCCTTGGTAACATTTGTTGGATCCTTTTTGTTGTACATCCCTGAGTTTTTTTAATGTGTAGCTAACCCTGCTTTCAAACAGAGGGATTTTTTCCTACAACGTGACAACATTAGGTGAGGCAGAGAAGATACTTGAGCATACCGTAACAATGCTATGTATCAGCTTGTGAAGCTGTCGGTTCTTCAGTAGGACACTAGCACTTTGTAACAAAATACATTATGCGTTCCTGTATCTACTGCAAAGTTCTGATATGTTTTGTTCTCATAAATAAAACCTGAAAGATATAATGCCTATGATCCATTCAGTGTCATCTTTTTTTTGTGGACTGTTCTTGGCACAGAAACCTTTAGAAATTGTAGTTCTATTTAAAATGACATACATTTCAGGTAGGCTTCATTAGTTACTTTCTGGTAGGAGAAGATAACATCAGATCTTCAGCAGAAGCAAGCTAGCACAAGATGTAGCTGTCTCAGGCCTAGCTGGAAGTCCAGTTGAAAATCCAGCCTATATGAAGTGACACAAAAAGTTTGCTCCATATAAAGCAGCACTTCAGCCTGTTTGTCACAGCATGAAAGAAGAGGATCTAGTTGAAATAGACCTAAAAGTCAAACCACTTCAGTCAGAATTTCAGGCTTAGCACCAAAGTGTTATTTTCCTGAATGCAAACACTGAATACTTTAATCCACTTGTGTAGTGTTTTGTTTACTTCTGTTACCTTAATGTTTGGATACAGTGAAGTAATATCGAGTGTCAGATGCATTTATTGCAGCTTACACACTAAGACAAGGAGAGCGTTGCCATCAAGCAACATGCAAGACCAAAAAAAAAAAGAGGAAAGAAAAAAACTGAGCTCTCAGAGATGTCCTTCTGATCCAAAAGTAGTATTTGTAGTACATCCTAAAGTTAGAAATGTGGCCCACAAAGTCTTCCCATTCATGGCAGACCACTGGGCTCCAGTCAGATCAATCTGAGCATCAACTCCCTTCCTTCTAAGGCCTGGGTGGGTTCCCTTAATAACTGGCCAACACCTAGAGTTGTGATTTAATTTCAGTCTTTCCTAGGATGAAAAACCTTGTGTCCTCAATGTTTTCATGAGTGAGATTCTTAAAATTCTATTGCTGCTGGAGATCTTTAAGTCTCAGCACCATGTTGGGAAAAGTTTCAAGGTCTACTATCTTAGATGCCAACATCAAGAAAGTTTACTGTAATGAGATTTCTGTTCTCATTGGAGCCCACTAAATGCTACTGTCTTATCAGTGTGTACTATCTTGCCATCTTTCTGGAGTTAAGCAGAATTTGGAAGTTAGGTAGTTCCAATCAGTCAGTAATTTAAGATACTTGATTTTGATGTCAGTGTCCAATAATTGTGGCTTTTGTAATGCCACTGTCTTTGCAGTGCTTGCTCAGAGCTATGCAGGTTACAGCAAACCTGAGATCTTGAGTTCATGTATTTTTAGTCTTGCAAAACAAGTGACTTTGATTCAGACAGCTTGCAGCACACTGTTGTCATTAACACAGATCAGGGTGATGTCACCTGAAGCAAATTCATTGTATGTCTCTCTCTGACAAGACAGTTACACTCTGGGATGTTCCATCTGGTTTAGTCCTCACTGGCTCAGTCAAGATCCATTCCTGCCTTTGATGAACCTTTCCAGGATTCCTGATTGTGGCATTTGTCATGAAGCAGGGTCCTGGCCAAGGGAGGCTCCTTCCCCACATGCCTTGCAGCTTCTCCCCTTTGGGATAGCAAAGTGTATCTATACCATAAGAACTTTGTCCACACAGCTGGGATCTCTTCTTTCCCGCAGATGTTTACATATATTTTTGTAAAACAAAATGAAACAAACCTCCAACGTTCATGAAGGCTTCAGGTTTCAATAGGCGGTAGTTTGAAGTATAATGTGTCTTCAGCTAGAGCAGCTATGTAAATTGTCTGCAGAGATTGACAGGTTACACCAACAAAGCTGGGGTTCCTTTTGTTTTGGAGAACAGTGTTTGCTAATGGAAGTAAGGTGGCAGGGAAATTACCATCACAGCAGATGGACTACTTTGTTGTCTTCAGGAGGTTCCAATTTCAAGATTGAGGTTTGCCAGCTCATCTGAAAAATAAGAGGAGAAATTGCAGTTCTAGTCAGTGGCTTGGAATAGATGCTATGTTTTGCTTCAGTGACTGGTGATGATTTTTCAGTCAGAAATAGTATGTGAGCTACTCAGGGGGTCATGCAGCTCTAACCATCTCATTCAATTCTAGAGGATGGACGAATTTGGCATGTGGAGTAAGCGTTGCTAAAGAGTTGTGTGTGCATCATAAATAATACCAGGTGTTCATTTTAATTGGTGCTTAAGAAAATTCTTCCTGCTGCATTTCAAGAAAATCCACTGTGCTTGTCTGGTACGAGTTGTAGTTTTACCCTGAAAAATAATGGAAGGAAGCACTCACTGTGTGACTGTTTAATCTGGGTACTTTTTTCTTTCAGAATATCTTTACTAGTAACTATCTGTAGTATACCATATTCAGGATATAGTTAATTCAGCTCTGGGATCTTTAAAGTGAAGATAACTACTTGATTCTTACGCAGAAATCCACACCAGGAAGAGAGTCTTTGGGATGGAGGGTTGCTAAAGGAAATGCTGTATCTCATCTGATTTAGGACATGCAAGATGTATGATTGCAGACCTAGGAGCCACACTGTTGGCAGGTAGCAGCACAGGTTCACGGTGGATTGTGCCGACCTGCAGTAGGGGAAAACAAAAGAGCCCATGGTTTAAATGTCAGGACATCTGTGTTTTAAACCCATTTAATTCACTGAGTCAAACACCTTGTCAGCAGTGTGTGCTCCTGCCAAAGGGAGCCTGAGGGTTGCTGCGGCAGGAGGCTCTGTTGCTGTGCTGCTTGGCCTGAGAATTTGCTGTTTGTTGGTTTTCTGAAACTCAGCATTCATAGCTTGCCAGTGGCTCTAAAGATGGCCACAGGTTTCCAGATCGGTGGCAACTGTGGTGCAGTGATACTTGATGCAGTTGTGTTGCCCACCGGCAGGTGTAGCAGCCCATACACACAAAACAACAGAATCCATTCAGTCTTTTATGGGTTTTGTAGAAAAACTGCCTGGAACACACTATGTTTGCTGCCATGATCTCTGACAGCTGCACTATTCATGCAGCATGTACTATGTACTTTGTTATTTATAAGGAGGTGAGGGGAAAGAACATATATTTTTTTACAGATACCTCTGTCTGCCAGATGGCAAAATGTACCTCATGTACCTTGGTCATCAGCTGGTTAGAACGATAATATTCAGGTTATTTATAGGGCTGGGACCTTATTTTAACATTTTCAAACAGATGCATTTTGAAATTCACTAATTTCTGGGTGTTGTGCACAGGATACATGTTTCATGTGGGAGAACTATGAAAACAGTCAGTATAAAAGCAGTATTTTAATGTTCACAGACTGTTAATATGCAGCTTGTTAAAAAAAAAAAAAAAAAAAAAAAAAAAGTGTTGTTGCTCCTTGGCAAAGCAATTCTTTAATTGACAGCCAGGGGTTGCCAGCAGGGGTTTAAAAGCAGCTTTAACAATTAAATAAACATTTCTGGGCTTTTAAACCATTCAGAAAACACTCCCAAGTGCTTGGCAAGATGAGCAACTTTTTACTACTTTTGATTAATAAAACCACAAATACAGTTAGTTTTGCAAACCTCAGATAAGCAGGAAATGGTGGACATGGCTTTTTAGATGCCACACATTGCCTCAGACCGAGATGGGCACTGCCTGTCACACTTGGCAGTGCTTGCAGGAGGACGTGGTGGCACGTCTGGAATGTGCAGCTGCCTTCGACATCAAACCATCATCCAGTAAATCTCAGCCCTTGGAAGTCCATAGCTGTTAAGATAGAAGGGGCATAAAAGCTGTTTAAAAATATGAACTGTTTGGGTTTTGTCACTTTTTAAAATCTATTGGGTTTTTATTTGATAGAGACAAATGTCTTTGTTGTACGGTTTTGTTCATGTTGTTGGAAGTTAAGAATGTCAAGCTTCACTTAACAGATTTCTCACCTTTTTCAGTCACCTTTCCTCTCCTCTCTTTGCTTGAATTGATAAAAACTTGATGGACATCAGT
>NW_009952564.1:4894066-4911755 GCF_000747805.2 Chaetura pelagica
CTCTGAAAAACTCACAGTTTTTTTAATTAGTGGTATCATAATAATTTTCCCCTACTGTGGCTGTGCATCAAACACAACTTCTGCAAAAAGGAGTTGGGATCCTCCAGCAAAGTGGGTGCAGCAGCAAAGCTGGGCTCCCCAGACTCTCTTGTACCCCAGCTTTCTGTAGGAAAAATGCCAGCATCAGGAACCTGGCAGGCGTTTGAAATATGAAAATTATTTCCTCCTCGTAACAGTTTATTGTTGATAATAGATTCACAGTTCATGAGGACTTGGCCTGGTTCATTTTTAGTACATGGCTTGTTAAAAGAACTAATGTACCTTGAAGTCACATGCTTTTTAAAAAAACAAAACAAAACAAAACAAACAAAAAACAACCCTCCCCTTCAGCACTGCCTATTAGACCTGTGATGATTGCACTAACTCAGACTAAGCCTTAACTTGCAAATAAAACTCCTATCACATTTCTAAATTTCTTTCTTAGAGGGGAAAAAAAATAAATTACAATATATTTGTCCATAATTATTTGAGAAACATTCAGATCAAATAAACATAATACCGGCTTTTCCAGTTACCTTGACCGTATAGATTTGCCAAACAGGTATGTGTGGGGGAAGCCTGTGAGATCAGGACCACTTTTATACGAAGCATCATTGCTTTCCCCCTGGAGCAGGCAGCCTGGCCAAAGAGACTGGATGGGGATGCCAGCTGAAGGGTGCAGAGAGACCCCTCAGTGCCTGCTGCTGAAAGCTGAAGGTGAGGGTTGCACCTGCAGGATTCACGTATCAAAGTAAGGGCTGTTACTCTACCTGTCTGGTCAGTCAGTAAAGTGTTGGTTTTAATTTCTGTATCTTTGTCCTACTTCTGTTTGAAAGCTGTCTTAGGCACTTTGAGAGACAGAGCTTGTGTTGGGTGAGAAGTTCTTGGTGGTTTGGGGTTTGTTACAGTCAAAGATTACATGCTGGCTGTAGCAGCACCACAGACTTGCTTTTGTAATCTCTTGTCTCTTTGAAGCACTGTGATGGTGGTGGTTGTCTCAGGGCCCTGAGTGCATGGCATTATTGCTGATGTAAAGACATTTTTATCCTCATATTGTTGTTACCAGGCATTGATTTAATCAGCAAACTTGAAATCTGAAAGTGCCACAGACTTTCATCATTAAATGCGGTCACTAGAGGGTCTTTTTTAATCCATGTGAAATTTTAAAATTGGGGGGGGGGGGGGGGGGGGGAGGGGGGGTGGAAATTCAGGATGCAGACAAGCCTATAGGAAAGTCCAGCATTAATATTTGCATTTTCCACTTGTGTTTCTGTGGTGAGGGCAGGACAGCAAGCTGCTCACTGTAGAAATAGTAAGCAGATGGATTCCCACAGCTGTCCATAGGTGAGTGTGGCAGGGCGGTGCTGCTGCTGCTTGTTCAGTTCCTTTTACTCCTTGAAGGTGGATTGCTATTAGTGTTGTTACATTAGTTGTGCACTCTGAGCTGGCTGAGAGGAGCTTGGTGTGTGATGTCAGCTTTGGGCAATTTTATTACATGAAATGCAGCATCACAAACCGATGTCACAGTAGGGTGAGATTTCCTAATGGCATTTCATCTTGATGTTTAAAATGTCCGAAGGTCATAGCTTGACTTTTTTCTTTTGTTTGTTTGGTTTTTTTTGACACAGAGTCATGTTCATACCAGATGCTCTTTGAAAGTCCCACCTATGCAAGCTATTGGCAAGAACCAATAGAGGGTCTTAAAAAGACAGTAATTCTTGTCAGCATGAGGTTTTCTTTCTTGTTACCAACTTGCCAACAGTTCAGTCAACATTTTTCAAGATGAGAAAAGGCTGAAAGAAAGCTTTTGAAATGTTGGGGTGAACATTTCTCTGTGTTCTTAGTTTGCTGCTCCTTGCTTTTTTTCAGAGGGGACTGTAAAAGTAGTCAGGCTTTTTTGATGGTTTGTGAGGAAGATGTAAGCTGACTCTTAATAGGATGTCTGAAGAGCTTGTGTATGTTTCTGGAAGAGCAACAAGCCAAGGCAGAAAACCGAGCAGCCGGTCAGGATATTAAACACATCCCAGTCCTGACAGGATGAGATCTTGGCAGTATTTACTTGGCACAGAGTCACAGGGCCAACAGGGACTTGGAGATGATAGCTAGAGAGTTTCTCAGCCCTAAGGCAATTGAAACTGTGCTTATCACATGTCTGATGGGTGGCTGTTGAACCTGTCCTTAAAAGCTTTCATTAGGTGAAACTCAACCTGTTTCCCATGCCATTTTTCCCAGTGCTCGACTCTTTTTACTTTTTGAGTGTCCTGGTTTGGCTTCATCCTGGCTCAAACCAGGACATTAAGGGTGTTTATTCCCCCAGTGCCTAAGTACAAAATTTTGGGGTATTGGAGAAAAAAGACAGTGTCCTCAAAAGATGTTAGTCAGAGAAGCATTTGAGCTGTTTTTATAAATGCAACCTTAGAAATAACGACCAGGTAAAATCTGAGACGAGATTTTCAAGGAACATCCGCCCAACCTTATTGCTAGCTGCAGGACTCCTCCATGCCTTTGAAAATCTCTTCCTTTGAATGGTGTCAGGTTGACAGTTAATAGCCATACCAGAGAGGTTCAAAGAGACCTTTCTCCTTGTGCTGTGTTTTCTATCTAGCAGTTGCCTTTAATTTTTTTAGAGTTCTGACAGTAAAAAAAAAAGAAAACAAAACAAAAAAAAAAAGCCAAACCCAAAACAACCCTGCTTGCCAGCTTTTCCCTCAGTATCCTTTTCAGACACTATGAATCCATCATTAAAACCATATTGTGAGGAGGAAACCAAAGGAGAACAGCATCCATTTCATTAGGCAGTGCTTGTGCCAGCCACATTGAGAGCCTGGTGAGCCAGTGGGCACCGGATCCTGCCCTCATTCTGTGGCCCTCCTCTCTCAGCTGCCTCTGGGCTTGGAAACTCATTTTCCTGGCTGTCCCCTGGTGGGATGCTACTGGCAAGGCATGTCCTGCACTCACAAAGAGGTCCCTGCTTGGTGTCAGATATAGACTCTCTTTGGAAGACAAGGGAAAAGCTGCCCGCAATGGTGTCAGCAGCACAGGGACCAGGATATCCTTCAGTCTCCGTTTTGGGATGGGGATGCAGAACTGTACCTGTAATGCTGTCCTCAGTTCCAAAACCAGGACCAGTAGAATAATTTTTGGAACAGTTAGGAGACTAATGGAGCAAGTCCAGTGTGTTAGCAAGAGTGATGCATTCCCTAGCTGATGGTGTGCTGATTTACCTGGGGAGATGCCAGGGGTTGCTGAAGAGTCACATGGGGACAGACCATGCTTTTCTCTGTGCAGAATTCCTATTACTGGGAACAGGAATCCAACAGGAAAGCAAAAGGGAGAGCACATCCCACAAGCAAGGGAGGCAGCTGCCTTCATTTTCAACCCATGCTGTGCTGCTGGGAAGCTCTGCCTGCTCTTGCGGTTCTGTGCCTGGCACTAGGACAGGTTTTTGCATCTCTCAGCCGAAGTTGTAGCTTATAGGAACAGATCAACAAACCTCTTCCACACTAATGGTCCAGGCATCAGGTGAAGGTCATCCAGGCCAAGCTGGTGTACTGCTGGGACCTGGTCCCACGTCCCACCAGCTCTGTTGTTCTTCTTGCACGGCACCACACAGCTCAGAAGCCAGGCCTGCTTAAGCTGCTCCATGTGGTGGTACAGACCTGGGTACTGACACACAGGGAAGCGCAAAGAAGGAAAATGGAGAGCGGGTGCTGTATCAAAGAGCTAAAATAAGTGATACTGTAGACAGGACACAAAGCAGAGGCCTCAGGAGTGTTGGCCTCTTACAGGTGTTTGCTCCAGGTGATGCCTGGTCCAGTTACGGGCATGGGTATGGCAAGGAACATGGATCGGTGGAGGGACCCAAGTTTATTTAGTTCCAGAAAGAACTTTTGGCAAAACCCCGTGTAACTGCATTCTAACCAGAGGCTGACTTTTTAAGGTCAGCATGTCCACAGAGAACCTGCTGCCATAGCTGGCATTCTCAGTGTTGAGAGAAAAAGCATTTAATGGCTAAAAAGGAAATGGGTACATCAGAGCAGTTAAAAAAATGTTCAGTTGTTCCCAACTTTCACAATCTATACGATCTTCAGTGATGCTTAGAGAAGGAAAAGTGTTTTCCTCCATGTTTCATGGTTCCTCTCCTACTCCAATAGACTCTTAATCCCTCATGGTCCCTTTGATTTCCTTGCTTCTGCTCAGCCCTAGCAACCCTACCCAGGATAAGCAAAAATAGGTTGTGGTGAAGCCAAAAGCAACAAAAAAAGGCTGCACTTTGCCATGAATCAACCAGAGCTTGACTTCCAAATTCAGCCTTTTCCTTGGGAGCCAAAAAAAACCAAAAGAGCAGCTTGTAATGGAGAATCTGTATTTTATATCCAATTGAAGTGTTTCTCTCTTAAAATTTGCCTTTTTTCCCCCTTCCCAGCATAGCAGGGTGCTTTTCTTGTTTGCCCTCCTGTTGAATATCAGCATGTGCTTTGAGTCCTGTAGAGCTGAACGGGAATTACTGACAGAACTGAAAAATGACACTAATCCTGTAACCCCTGCAGACACAAAATTCTTACCAAAATACAAAAGAAAAAAAAAAGAAGAAAAAAAAAAAAAAGGAGCATGTCCCTTCTGCTGTGCCTGTGTGTCCATCTGTGTAACACCAATGGTCCAGATATGCAAATAAGATGAAGTAATACTCTGCGGCAGTGCCGGAACTGAGGTGACTGAGTTTTAAATAGCATCCTTACACAGAGGCTTTCCCAGTATAGTCATTATTTACTTCATACAGGTCAACTTCTAGCTTTTGTGTGTGCCTCTCTTCTTCTGGTGCTTAGCTGCGTGCTCCAGATGGACACCAAGATGAGATAGAGAAGAATACCTACTGCTTGAAGAGTTAAGATTACATCTGGGGCCACTACAAAATATTAGTCAGGAACTTTCTAGCTTTATTGTTTGATAAGCAAAGATGCAGAGGGTAATGCTGAATTCAGCAAGAATGTGTGTGCCTGGCAAGGTACTAAAGACAGGTATGCTTTTAAATAGAATCCATTATTCTGTAATACTGCAACTACATCCTGTTCCATCAGGATGTCCTTCTTTTAAAATACCCGTTTATAAGCTCCCCTTATTTTGGGAAGGCTTATTATGGGAAACAGCTTATTTATTGCCACGTTTCTTGGTACGTTTTCCGCTATACTCTACAGACAACATCTGTTGAGGGTGTGCTCTACACTTCTGGCCAGATGTTGGTGCTTGTACTGGAGGTTGTTTCTGCCTGGTGGCCTGTGCCAGGCCAGGAGTCTCAGGGAAGCAGAGCGTTCCCTCATGCTAGCGGGACCACGCAGAGTCACATGGGCCAGATCCTGGCTTGGCAGGTTGTGAGGAAACCTTGCAGGTAGGGAGGGATACCTGGGCACGTGGGAAAATGGAGCCGAAGCCAGGAACATCCCTCCCACCCCCACAGCCATCTCTCTCCAACAGGTTTTCTGGCCAAGTGAGACACTCCAGTGCTTGCACTGCTGTGCTTTAGGTCTTCCCTGGGTCTGAGCCACTGTGCAAACCTGGCTCTTCACAGCCAGATTGGTACCCAAAGTGAAGCAACTGCACATCAGGGTATATCATTCCTAGCTTGAGAAGAGGCTTCTAGAAACCCCCAGGGTCAGCAAAGCCTGAGGAGGGTTGGGCTGAGAGCAAAATGACATGACTTATCCCTCAATCCCTGTTTTTAACAGCAAGTCTTATCAGAGGAGTTGCTGCCCATTTGCACATGCATGCTCCCACTTCGTCTTTTCAAGTGGACCCCAAGATGCAAACAGGGAGAAGACAGGAAAGGGGTGCAACAAAAAGCACCCTTGGTCTCACTGGGGCCTAATGGTGTCCCCAGAAACCATCTCTCCCTTCCCTGACCCCTGCTCAGAGACTTGGGTTTGGCTCTTGGAGGGTAGTGCTCTGCTGCCTGCCTGCCTGCTGTCAGGAGTGTGAGGCCAAAAGAGCCCAGCTGGAGATCTGGCCCAAACTGTGTTAAAAGCATTTCTTAAAACTGTCAATTTTAATCTTAATAAGTCATATTTAGTAGCTCTTGGAATGTTGGCTGTGGGAGAGGAAAGGATTGTGCCCTAAAAATAAAATGGGGGATGGATGCTACGTGAGGGCTGCTGTGAGTTTGATGTGGGGTAAGAAGCATCACATCTTCCTTAGAGAGTGGAGTCCTTTAGACATGGTTAGAACAACGTGGGGGGCTTGGCAGGAGAAGCATTTTGAGAAATACTCTTTTAGATTCAACAACAAAACTCTGCATGAACATACAGACTAGATCTTCATAACACGGCCAGGCTTCGACTGTGTACTGCAGCATTATTGCTATTTATAATCGACAATTACTAACACTATAATCTGGTAAACTTAGTGGTAGCAATTCCAGCAACATAAATAGCAATGCAGATGACTAAGGGCTGTCAATGCGGATGGCAGCCATGGCATTAGAAAAAAATGTGGAGGGGAGATCCTGGAAGTTGATGTGCAAGCTTGGGTCTGCTAGTCTTTTATATACCATTTTTAATGTACTTCCTGAAATGAAGCTTCAGAAAGGTACACTGCCTCTTTAAAATTAGTCTAGGAACTACAGGTAGTTCACATTATTTTTAAAATAATAAATCTATATATATCTATATTAAAATATATCTGTATACATAAGTTGGCTAGCCTACCTTGTGGAGAGGCTACAGCTAAACTAAGTCTGAGCTAATATTGTATTACCATGGTCTTCTGGTTTGTAGATAGCTCTTCCTTATTAGATGAGGTTCTGTTCTTGCTCCACAGAAGGTGCCTGTGTATATAACTCCTTTGTATTGCTTTCTGCAGAGTCCCTTATATATTTCTTACTACTAATGCTGTGTAGAAAAGGAAATCAGAGATTTTACTACTGATAATTAACCATATAATGGCCATTAGCAAAATAAAGATTTAGTTGTTTGGGAAACAGATTATTTATATTGTGTATGGTTTATTGCCTGATAACTTGTTTGGTGACTGGATATTCTTTTCCTTCTGGTCCTTTTCTGCTTTTTCCAGCTATGGTGTTTACTCCTCACTTTGATTATCTAGCAGGCAATAAAGTATATTGTATGTTTTGAAGCCAAGCTGTGTGCTTCTTAATTGTCCACTAAGGGGGAGTCGATGTTGGTGGAGCCGGTGGAGCTGCAGCTGCTCCCTGGCAGGAGGACAGGTCTCCACCTGCAGTGGGCACCTCTCCCACGGCACCTTTTGGACAAGGCAGGGCCCAGGCAACTCCCAGGACAAAAAAACTGTCGCTCCCTACTGAAAAGGAAGGAACTGCAACCAGGAACAGTAGTAGCATTGCCTCCTAGCCATCCCTAAAGACATGAGGAGACCATGTGGGCAGAGATGAATTACTGCATGTCTTCTAATTCTACCCAACAACCCTTTCTACTTCCCTAGCACAGACACCGGTGGCAGGTACTGTTGCCATCACTGGCAGCTTCTGGCTCTCTCAACAGCCTGGTGCCCCAGTGGTGCCAGGTGTTTATCCTGAGGTATGGAGATGGGCAGAGCTCGGTGCGCACACCAGGCTGTGCTCTGCAGCTGCTCAAAGAACACCTGGGCCACTCCATGCTTTCCCACACGTGGGGCTGGCATCATCCATCCTCAGCAGCTCCATGCAGAGACCCAGGCAGCGTGTGCCGAAACGCTGCTCCCAGGAACGTGCTCATGCACGTGGCAAACTGCCTGACCTTACCTCGTCTGCTTGTCTGGGTTTTAATCCTTTGTTTTGTTCTATTTCTAATGGGGAGCTGTTCTTCTTGGCAGTTCCTCCTCACATCTGTGGTGGTTTTTTCTGTTTCAAAAATGTCACCCCCAGAAGCAACTGGTGGGAGCACACCAGGTCCTGCGTGTGCAGGAAGAGTGTGTCTTCTGCCCCCTTCCCTTCCTCCTCCTCAGCCATGGCTGCTCAGAGCTCACTTGTCACCTCCCAGGAGGGACACACAGCACCACCCCACACCGTGCCCTCCTTTCAGCAGAAGTCAGCAGCCTTGGCACAACACAGGGGAGGCTGCTGTCAGGTCACTCACCTGATAAAGCAGATCCTTCTCTAGGAGCCAGGACGGGGGCATGTGGCCCTGCTCCTGTGTGGTGGCTCAGGGGACAAGGGTGCAAGGGGGCAAAGCCACTTCCCCCTAAATCTTGTAAGAAACAAACAGGTTTGACATCTGAGGAGATGAAGCTGCCAAAAAATCCAGCCTTCGTTGGTCAGCATGATGTTCTGGTGTTCATTTTTCCCCATTCCACCCTGAAACAGGGGTTTAAATGGTGGCCCTGCCTGTGCAGCAAAGCTTCCCAAAGAGCAGTAAAAACATCCCTTCATTTGTAAGTCAAATGGGATGTTTTTTTGCTTCAGCACTGACGATCACCTATTTTGCTAGTTTCTGTGTGGGCGAATGTGTGTGTGTTGCATGCACATGCACCAGGAGGGACAGCTGAGAAGCCTCCCTCTCTATTCCTGAACGCTGCCCTGGTCCCTGCACCACAAGGTGGGTTTTTTTTTTAGGGGGGACAGACAGAGGCTGCTGCTGAACTGCCCTCTGCCCCCAGCCCCAGGCAGCTGCAAAGGGCTCATGTATACACTGTGGGGCAAGGAGCTACTGCCCTCCAAGGAGGGATGGAGCATCCCATGGGAGGGGCAAAAAGGGCCCAAAAGGTGCCCCTGCCATCACACAGGGACACTGGAGAGCCAGCCCCATGGTGAGGGGTGGCCCATGACTGCTGGCAAAGGGGACAGAGGAGCTCCTCACCAGTAAATGTTCATGGTGGGGATGCAGGGGCAAGGGGGGAACCTCCTCATTTTACTCCATTGTGAGCAAAGGGCTCAGCAAGTTACCAAATAATTTTCTGTTCATTTTCAAGATGTCCTGTCCTTATTTAGAAGCAGAAGTACAACACAACCCTTTGAACAGTACCTTCATTTTGGTCCTCTAGTATCAATGCACCTCCTGCTGGGAAAAAAAGGGGTCTTTTGTGTTAATAAAATTATATGGAAGATTACTTGATTTGTTTTGAGGTCAACAGAGAACTCAAGCAAGAGACCTGCATCCAGGCAATGTCTGGCTTCATCTTGCTCTGCTTGCTGCATCGTGGGGAAAAGCCAGGAATAAAAGCTGGTTCCCCTTTCTAAGCAGTGGTACTTCTCCCTTGGCCCTAAAACACAGCTCTTAAGTCCTCGGGTGCCTGTTCCAGGACTTAGCCTTTCCTGCACATCCCACCTGGAGGAATCAGTTGGAAACACAGGCAGCAGCAAAGCTGGTTGCTCTGACTGGGTACAGCAGCCCACGACATCTTTATTCAGCAACTGGTGAGCACTGGAGTAAAATCTCAGTTACAAGGCATATTTTCTCTCTTGATTGTGTATGGAAACTGCTGCTGAAAAAATAGAGTAAAATAAATAAATTCAAAGCTTTGGTTGTGGGCCACTGAGCAGCAGCAATAACCTCTGATTTAAAAATAAGATTTAAAAAAATACATAGCTAGGTACTGCAAGCCATGTGGGGGAGAAATCCTCCTGCCTCTTACTGCATCTCATCAGCTTCCTGTTGTTCATTTAGATAGATCTGAGGGCACACTTGGGCTGGCACTTAATTGCTTGTCTTAAGGACCTGAGAATTTAATTAAAAGCCAGATATTACAAGGCATGGAGAGGAATCCTAAATGGCAGCACAGCTCATGCATGCAAAATCTTAACCAAAGTGCTCCACCTTTTCCTGCTTTTAATTTCTCCCTAGCTACATAAAAATTGATTTTTTTTTCATTAGTATGTCTTGCTGCTTAAACTTCCTTGAGCTTTCTATGCTGTAAATAGTTGATATCTAGTCTGCTTTTCTCCTGATGGCATACTATTAGATTTAAAATACCTTGAACACTTGGAAAAGGGAATTTTCTAGGAAACTTTCAGAAATTCCTTTTTATTCAGATAGAACTGGGGAAGTGGGAGCCAAACACAAATATTCTCAGTGGCAGCCATCCCTTAGGAAGAGAAAATCTCAAATTGTACCAGCCTGGGAAGAGTATTATTCTCCCAGGGTCTCAAGCAGATACAAGCAGCAGGAGAGGTGGGGCTCTTGCAAATGTCCTACTGCACTTTTTCTGCCTTTAGTTGCTAAGTGGGTTTTAACTGTCCCAAAATCCCAGGGCATAAAATCACAGAATGGTTAAGGTTGAAAGGGACCTTAAGGATCATGTTCCAACCTCCCTGCTATGAGCAGGGGCACCTCACACTAGACCAGGCTGCACAAGCCTCATCCAACCCGGCCTTGAACACCTCCAGGGAGGGGGCGTTATCAACCCCCCTGGGCAACCTGTTCCAGCACCTTACTGCTCTCATGGTGAAGAATTTCTTCCTGATGTCTGACCTAAATCTCTCCTCTTTCAGTTTAAACCCGTTACCCCTTGTCCTATCACTGCCCTCTCTGGTGAAAAGCCCCTCCCCAGCTTTCCTGTAGCCCCTTCAGGTACTGGAAGGTGCTATAAGGTCTCCCCAGAGCCTTCTCCTCTCCAGGCTGACCTCTCTCAGCCTGTCTTCATAGCAGAGGTGCTCCAGGCCTTTGATCATCTTCATGGCCCTTCTCTGGACCCTCTCCAACAGCTCCATGTCTTTCCTGTGCTGAGGGCTCTGGGGCTGTACACAGAACTCCAGGTGCAGCCTCACCAAAGCAGAGTAGAGAAGATGCACATAAGGCAAACATGGGGTGCAGAGCACAGGGAAGCCATCCCTGGTTGTCCTGGTTTGAGCCAGGATGAAGCCAATTTTCCTTTTACTGATTTTTATTTTTCCTTTAGTAAGCTTTCTTTTAACTAGCAGTAAATGTTCCAGCTTGGACTGATAACAAATGCTGGAATGTTTATGCAATTGCCAGGGCTCCAAGGTCACACCCTCACTCTGCCAGCTCAGACACTATGGGGAGATCTGTGACCCCCCCGTAGGAGGCTGAGTTAGACAGCAAAATTGGCCAAAGATATTCCATTCCATATATCCACGTAAGCTCAGAGGAAGGTCAGAGATCACAGAAGACAACTCCCTTACTGCTACTTCTTCCCTTCTCTTCCATCCATGGCCAGTGTCTGGGGAGGACTCCATCCATCCATCACCATCAACCCCCAGGCTGGAGCTCTCCTGACCCTCATCACTCTGTGCTCTTTCTGACAGCAGCTCCAGGATCTCTCGGGACTGTTCACAGCTCAGGAGATGTTGGGGGAGTTTCTGGGGGTGGGGGGAGGCAAGAGGCTTTTGCACATCTCTGGACGTATTTGTATATAATTGTATCTATTTTCTTATATCATTCATTAGTGTGTAATTAAAGCTGTGTAGTTTAGTTTTCAATCCAGCCAAATCTCTCTCTTTTTCTCTCTCTCCTTCCCTACCTAGGTGGGAGGGGATTGAGAGCGTTGTTGTCAATCCTGAGTCAAACTGTAACACTGGTGAAAACACTGTCATGGCAAGGTGTCCCTGCCCATGCAGGGGGTTGGATCTAGATGAGCTTTAAAGTCCCTTCCAACCCAAACCATTCTATCATCCTATGATCTTATGACTAGCCATTTTTACAACAGGCTCCAATAACAGTGGGAGCAGGTTTGATGTAAAAGCTAGAGCAGGGCAGCAGCAAGGCCAGCTAGTTGGAATGGATTTAGTTTCCCCTGAGGTTTTCTCATTATTTTTGCTCCTGGAAGAGATGCTTTTGCTGCTGTGCCTTAAATGCACTTGCAGTCAATGGAATTTCACCACATGAAAAACTGGCCTGGCCTGGCTCCCAGTTTTGGTTTCTAAATCTCTGGGTTATTTGTATAATTGAGTGACAGGCAGTAAAATACATTTTTAAAACCAGATCCTGTAAGTTAATGGAAAATATTCATAGGTATTTACGTGTGATGTAATTATTCCCTTGTTTTGCATGTTACTGAAAAAAAGTGCTGTATTCATAACACATGGACTTTTAAGGCAAATTTTAGTTGCTAGAAAGGTCTAGATTGTCAGTATAAGTATACTTGATTCATCCTTTGGGGGCTGGAGTATGGCTGATTCATCACTACAGTTTGGCCAGGTGTTTAATGTCTTTTTCTTCTCTTTTTTTCCCCCAGCTGGCTGGATGTCTAGTTCCTGTTAATTTTAATGGGAATTAGGCATGCTTACCCCTCTGACATTTTTTTAAAACCTCAACTTTAACATTTCCTTTAAATAAACTTGCAGAGCACAGGTGTGCAGAGGTCTGTGATCTGTGGTTGCCCCACTGTCACAGCCTCCCAGGGCACACAGCCACCACAGCAACCCATTTCCAATGTACTTTGCTCTCTTCTTCTTCCAAAAGCACCAGAGCTGGGTACAGCAGCTCTGGAAAAGCACTAGGAGTAAAGATGATTTAAAGATTAAATTTGGAGGGAAGTGGAGAACCCCTGCATGACAGCTGGGGAGGTCTGAATGGGGTGGGGAGGTATAAAAAAGGAAAGAAGCTGAAAGGGAAAAAACATAGAATGATAGAATGGTTTGGACTGGAAGGGACCTTAAAAATCATCTAGTTCCAACCTCCCTGCCATGGGCAGGGACACCTCCCACTAGAACAGGTGTCTCAAAGCCCCATCCAACCTGGCCTCAAACACTTCCAGGGGAAACCTGTTCCAGTGTCTCACCACTCTCACAGTAAAGAGTGTCTTCCTACCATCTAATATAAGTCTACCCTCTTCCAGATTAAAACTGTTCCCCCTTGTCCTATTGCTACCTAATCTTATAAAAAGTCCCTCCCCAGCTTTCCTGTAGGCCCCCATCAGGTACTGGGAGGCAGCTCTGAGGTCTCTCTGAAGCCTCCTCTTCTCCAGGCTGAACAGCCCTAACTCTCTCAGCCTGTCCTCGTAAGAGAGGAGCTCCAGCCCTCTGACCATCTTCATGGCCCTTCTCTGGACTTACTCCAACAGCTCCATGCCCTTCCTGTACTGGGGGCTCCAAAACTGGACAGTTGAGCAGTCCCTGCCTGAAGATAGATGCCTTCAAAAGCCAGGACTGCAGAGCTGCAAGGGGTGGGGGGGGTTTGCCACCACCCCTCCTGCCAGCCCCTGGCCCTACCATAGGTTCCCATTTTCTTCGTGTTAGTTTTGGCAAGGTTTGTCATCATGTAGGGCAGGACTCATCTCCTGATTGAGCCACTTCATAGAAGACTCTGAGAGACAACGCTACTTGCTTTTCCACGCTCCACAGTCGATGCACTTGGCCCCACTTTTTTTTCCTAGGCCTGGTCAATAAAGATCTGTCAATACTTGGATGCTGCTTTGCTGCGCTGCGCCAGTTTAGCGCCTTCTGTCTGGACTGAGGAACCACCTTCGCCATGTGGAGCATCGAGTGTTTTCGTGGTCTAACAAAGCCTTGCCAGTGTCATCAAAATAAAACCCAACAGGTTATGTTAATGGAGTCACCGTGTTGCTGAAATTTATCATCCAAATTAACTAATTATTGCTATTTTTTATTATTTTGTTATTTCCACGTATGACATGGCAATGTGCTCTGCACATTAATGGCTGAATTTCTTCCTCCTTGGTCAAGAGCCCATTTAAGGTTATTTTTTTACACATTTTAAATATTCTGGTTGAGTAGTCTTTCCTCTTTTTTTGTTGTTTTTTTTTAAACTGTCTGCAGGTGTAGTGACATGATGTTCACTAGGGTGGTATGGGTGTGACAAACCCTTGCTATCATTTCCTTGCACAAAGCAAAGCTAAAGCTAAAAGCAAGTAAGGCAACAATCAGGTAACTTGCTCTTTCATCAAAGCATAAACAGAAATAAGGTCAAGGCTGCCCAAAACAAGTTTGTCCAAGGCACCAGGCCTTGTGGCACTGAGCTGCCTTCCAGCTGAGGGTGTATTTCATTGCAGAGGTTTACCCTGGGCCCTGGCTCTGTCCCTGCAGTCAGCTCCCACTCCCCAAAATGTTGAACTTTGAGACCTTCTAATGGCTCCTTTTAGCCCAGCAAAGTGTTTCCCAAAAGATAGCTGATTTTGAGGCAGCTTTTTGTTTTAGGGTTTTTTTCATAACCAGCCATTGAAGATAAACCATCTCCCATTAGCAGGAGCACCAGGAGGGAAGGCATCTCTCCGGCCTCACTCAGCAAACTTTTATCAAAAAGAGTCAGTTTAAATCAGTGCAAGCCTGGCAAGATGCTGAGTATTTCTAAGGTCTCACCAGTGTTGTTCCAGTCTTGGGAGCTGCTAAATTGGCACCACTCATCTACATGAAAACCAGTTTATTCCACACTGATCTCTATTCCCCAGACTAGTTTCAGCCAGTGATGTGATCCAGGCTGAACCACTGTCCAAACATGAAAAGAATTCTGCTGGCTGGTTAAAGCCACAGTTCAGCTACAGTGTTTGATGGTGATGCAAGTAATTACCATCTAGAATACCTGCCTTATGAGGAAAGGCTAAGAGACCTGAGGCTTTTCAGTCTAGAGAGGAGAAGACTGAGGGAGGATCTAATTAATGTCTAGACATGAGGACTGGGCATCAAGAAGGCGGGGACAAGCTCTTTTCACTTGTGCCCTGTGATAGGATGAGGGGCAATGGATTCAAACTCAAGCACAGGAAGTTCCACCTCAACATGAGGAAGAACTTATTTGCCGTGAGGGTTACAGAGCACTGGAACAGGCTGCCCAGAGAGGTTGTGGAATCTCCTTCTCTGGAGACTTTCAAGACCTGTCTGGATGCCTTTCTGAGTGATCTGCCCTAGTTTTTTTGGTCCTGCTCTGGCAGGGGCGTTGGCCTCGATGATCTTCAGAGGTCCCTTCCAACCCCTAATATTCTGTGGTTCTGTGATACCAGCAGCCCTATGGAGAGAGCTGTGGTGTGAGCAGAACCTCTTGCAAGTAAAGCACTCAAGGTGTAAGCATGGCATAAAAAGGTTTTCAAGCAGTACATGCTTGGGTGGCTACACTCACGTCGCCAGTTCACAGCCACTTGCATCCATACAGTTCACACCAATTTGGTGCTGTTTCAAGCTGAGCCACAACAAGGCACTGTTACATCTATTTCGTACAAAACTGAAACATAAAGAAGCCCTGGCCTGATGTCCACACTAGCGTTTATCAAGCTATCATGGGAAAGCACAGTGGAACTGGCCCAAAACACCCACTAAGTGTGGCTCAGTCCCACCCAAACCCAAGCAACCAACAAGTTGTGACAGATGTGCTGTTAAACTGCTGCACTGGGTAGTGTTTCAGCCCAGTTCATCTTCTGGCTGTGCTGGTCTGGAGGACTTGTGTGATGTTGGAGCAGCTGCTGTGGTGACTCCCCTCTGCTGCACGGGGGGTGAGAGTTGCACATGAGCATTAGTTTTCTTCTGGCATTTAATAACCTGGCAGCTCTGTGCCAGGCATGTCCCAAGTGCAAGCAAGCCCCAAGGGGAACACTTGGGATCCTCCCTTGAACAGCTTCCAGCCACACATGTGCTGGGGACATGCAGTGTGTGTGCATGGGGATGGACAGACAGCCTACAACCAGATGTAGGTAAAACCCCTAAAATTACAATGTCAAGTCAGCAGCTCAGCTGTTTTGTTTTAGTCCTTGGCAGCAAATTACTTGCTTCTTCATTATGAGGGTGATGAGACACTGGCACAGGTTGCCCAGGGAAGCTGTGGAAGCCCCATGCCTGGAAGTGTTCAAGGACAGGTTTGATGGGGATTTGAGCAACCTGGTCTAGTGGGAGGTGTCCCTGCCCATGCAGAGGGGTTGGAACTAGATGATCTTAAAGGTCCCTTACAACACAAACCATTCTATGGTTCTATTAGTAATTTGAAAAATTACTTACCCACAGCTGACCTCATCATGCTGCTTCACCTTGCTGGCTGGTGAGGGAGGGAGAGGGACCTTGGGGAGAGCCTGCCTTGGCTCAGGCACCCACCCAGAAGCAATCCTGAGCTGTCTGAACCATGTGGCCTGCCCGTGGGTGCAAAGGAGAGCAAGAGGAGATGAAAGTCCAACCTTCACACACCTCAGCAGGCTGCTCACCTTCCTGTTTTCAAGTGCAGGCTGCAGAAAGGAGAAGCCAAACTCTTCTCCATGCTTTGAACTGTGCTGAAACCAAGGGCAAAGCCTGACCTGCAACCAAAACAAAAGGCATTTTTCTCTGGCCCCTGCCCAGGAAGCCTCACACCTCCATGTGCTGGGGTTGGGCAAGCAGGAGCCAGACCCCGCGGCTTGGGCTGCCTGCCTCAGGTAGCATGGGCACAGCGAGGGTAGCAGTGAAGTACTGCTAGGACCACATTGCTGTAAGGTCTCTCCTTTCCCTCTACATCCATGTGGCATTAGCACAAGCTGGGGCTCAGGAACTGCTAAGGCAATAAATGCAGAAGCTTCTGGAGTGATGGCTCTTGCTGCAGCCACCTTATTGCTGCGCAGAGAAAATGTAAGTTCTGACTAACTCCTTCATTATTTTCTTATGCTGCTTCTGCAGAGAGTTTTTATTAGACCAAATATTTTTTATCAAATGAAATATTTGCAATTCCTGGCAGGGCTGTTGGTGGAGACACAATGTGTAACACTGCCACTAACCAGCACCAGTTTTTTGTTTTTTTAAAAAACTCATTAAACAATATCCCAAGGATGTAAAGGCCTGTATCTGGGCTGGTCACCATCACATGCCACATCTCAAGGCTCAGGGATGACTGGTCTCAGACGTGTGTTGGGTGTGGTTATGGGTATGGGTGACAAGACACTGCTGACAGAAACCTCGTGTATCACAGCTTCCTCACCAGCCTCCACCAAAACTGGTGCAGCTGGCGGGAGCCTGGGCATTGGCCTGGTTCTGTATGGAGTTTGGGGCTGGGAACTCAACTGAGCTGAAGCCTCTCACCTTGCACAGCTGGGTGTGGAGGGACACTAGGAAGCTGGCCAGCCTGGTGGCACCTGGTGGCATGGGAGAGGGGGCTGTGGGGTCTCCTGCTGCCAACCTCGAGGGAAAGCCACCCCGATGTGTGTGTTGCGAAGGCTGCTGGGGTTTGATGGAGGGGCAGAAGGAGAACGGGAAGCAAACGCCACCAATAGCAGGAACCAAGGGAGAGCTGGGGCTGAAACCACCCAAACCCCTCACAAAGAGAGGAGGAAGATGTGTTACTGAGGAAGCATTGGCTGTGAACCTTGGACAATGTCTGAGCACCACAAGCAATAGGAAGGGGTCAACATTTTGAGGAGCTCCTACCTCCACATTATGCTCTTATTCTCTGAGCGATCTGCAGGGAACTGAAGAGAAATGATTCACAACTGCTCTTTCTTTTTAAACTTCAAGCCAGAGTTTTAACCCAGTTTTAAAAAAATGTTTCCATGGACCATTTAGTATTTTGTGATGTTGAAGTAGGGTGAGGCACACGGGTAAAAGCCAGCAGGTGCTCACGGAGGGAGTGCGAGGAAGCTGCTGAGAGGCCGCTCTGCCTTTTTTCTTCATGTAATTGATCTTAAACAGGAGAATAAAGACATTTTCTAACTATAGCAGAGAGATCATTCACTAAAATATTTGTCTGAAACAGATGGCTCTGGTGACTCAGATAAAGTACTCCTCCTGCTACAAGCTAGCTGAAAAGCAGCCGTGGCTTCTGTTTAGAAAAAACTGCCACACTATGCTGAT
>NW_009952564.1:4912169-4947754 GCF_000747805.2 Chaetura pelagica
ATTTAGAAGATAAAAACAGTTTAGCTGTATCACTTCTCTGGCTTAGCACCAGCTTGGTGGGCTGTGTGCACAAGGATGAGGTGTGGGACATGTCAGGAATTGATTTGTACCCGTTGTATTTCAGGATGGAGCTATACTGCTTCCAAACTCCCAGGACGTAGGGATTTCCATAACTACATTCAGCTTCTTGGTTCTGGTCACTGCTGTGGCACTGTTGCTATTGCCTTTATTTGGGGGAAATTATAGGATATTACTATTTTCACCATAGCTTTTATGTCTTAATTCTCCATTGCCCTTGCAAATCCACCTAATTATTTGCTTTGTCACTTTTGGCTACTGGCCAGCCTCAAGCCTGTGCTTCTTCCTTTCCACTGGCTATGTTTATGAACGCCTGCTGCTCTGCCCTCTCCTGAGACCTGACACTTCCACTCCTCTTAGAAAAGCTTGTGTTACTGTTGTGTACCTTCCTTGCAGCTTAACAGGCACAGCATGGCTGTTGCAATATTAGCTGGGCTTGGACTCACACAGAATGCAACTTACACCTGCAGATACATTTATAATTTACCAGTTTCAACTAACTGCTTATTTTTCATAGTGTAGTTTTTATTACTAATGGGGAGCAGCTACAGCTGGAGTGGTGGCACAGATGCTTTTCCCTTGCCCAAGACATTGCAGTACAGCTGCCAAGACAGCCAGCACCTCACAACTGCTGTGCTCATCCTGCCTAAGCATCTGTCCTTCCTGGGCTCATGCCAGAGGTCAGGGAATCCAAGACCACGTCTGCTGCTGGTGGTGGAGTGATGCCAGCTTGTGCCTGCAAGCCCCTGGCCCTGACAGTGAGGAAGCTGGGCAGTGCCCTGGACCCTGCCAGAGGTGTTCTTCCTTCCTTTCCATGACAGCCAAGGAAAACTCTCAAAATGGCCTGTTGTGGGTCGAAGCTCTCCTAGGAGGTGGAAACATAGTTTTGGCTCTTAAAATGTCCGGTTGGGCTGTCAAGTTTTCTTTGCTGCTGAAGGCTTCCCTTTGGGACTGTGCATTAAGGGTTTCTCAGCCTTCGGCCAAGTGAAAGGAAGAATAAGGCTTTTAATATAGTCTGTTAGTGAAGCCTACAAGCTACTGGAGTGAAGAAAATATACAGTGGAAAAAAAAAAAAAAAAGAGATCTGCATACCCATCTCTTTCCTTGTTTTCAAGCTGATGTACCATTGCTGGCTGCAAAATAAGTTTACCCTTGCCTGGGTTCACTGGGTACAGTGCATTCATCACTCCTCACAGTGTAATGTGAGCACAGTACACATACATGTATTTATTTATGTATGTATGTGCATATATCTAAAAACTTATATATACCACTATACAATGGTAAAAGTCCCTTTGTCTCCTTATACTGGAGTAACTACTGGTTGCTATACAGAAAATCAAGAATGAGTACTGGGCTCCTTTTGTCTGTCTAACTACAGCTACAACTGGGGCCACATCACCTCCAGTACATTGTTAAAGAAAAATAAAGCAGAAAAGCAGCTTCTAATCACCTCAGCTGGAGTCCCACAGGGCTGGGACAGGGGAGGTAGCCATGGTGTGCCCTCGGGCTGCATCACCCACAAGCAAGGGAGGAGCCTGCTGGCCCAGGAGCAGTGCCAACACCTGGGCTGGGCAGTGCCTGTCACCCTGTTTCCTACCTTGTTTCCCCGCTCTGAGTGTCACAGATGAGTGAAAAGGGCTCTAAGCAACAAGCACCTCAAGGCCATCCTTCTACCTGTTGTACTCTATGTAGTGCCAGAGGTGGCACTGCCTTTCCTGCACTTCAGCTCTCAGGGGAGTCAAGAGAACTTATTTAGGTGTGTGACACTATTGGGTATGGGACAAAAAAATTGTAGTAATATAAATTATTTATTTAATTTGTTAGTAGCACACCAGCAGGCAAAATGCCACCAGCATCCTCCACAGAGGGACCAAATATTAAGGTTTTTCTAGACCATGCCCTGTGCTAGGCTGGGAAAGCCAGATGTGCCAGAAGCTGTTGTGGTCCTTGGTTTTACCTGGTCTGTGCTTGGTTGGGCTGAAGCAGTACAGAATCACAGAATCATAGAACAGTTTAGGTTGGAAGGGACATTTAAGATCCTCTAGTTCCAACCCCCCTGCCATGGGCAGGGACACCCCCCATTAGACCAGGTTGCTCAAAGCTCCATCCAACCTGGCCTTGAACACTTCCAGGGACAGGGCAGCCACAACTTCTCAGGGGAAGCTGTTCCAGTGTCTCACCACCCTCACAGTAAAGAATTTCTTCCTAATGTCTAACCTAAATCTACTCTCTTTCACTTTGAAACTGTACCTGATAAGCCTTAAGCATTGCTTTTGTCTTGTGTGAAAACCAAAAGACACACTTCAAGAAAGGTAGATGTTTCCTTCTTCACACCTTCCCATCCCACCTCCCAGCCCCCAAATTCTACATTTGTCAATATCATGAGGTTTCAAAGCAGTTAAAAGACCTGAGTATTTGTTCAAACAATCTGTCCAAAAGCTGTTTTTTCTTTGCTTTAATGAGTTGAGATATTACAATACACCAGAATTTTTAAGAAGGTATTTTTAAACTGCTTATTTAAATCAGCTGAATTTAAATTCCAGCTCTAATTTTCTTCTTCCCTTAAGAAAAGTTGGTATTTCAAAAGCTCAGGGCTTCAGCTCAAGTAATTCACCCAGCTGCAGATATCAAAAGAAAGCATGTTTCCAACAACCACACTTCCTAAGGGAGAACTAAGCCACTAAAAACATATTTTTTTTAATTGACCTTTATGAATAATCATGACATATTTCCCCAATTGCTCTCTTTTAGCCTCGTTTTAGCAGCTATAATCCCCTGCTTAGCCAGTTTGAAGAGCATTATCCTCAAAGACAAACAACCTCTGAAAGCAAGATGGGCCCCCCTCTCTGAAACATATGGACCTGTCCTTAAAATGTAATGCTGGCCATTCTCCTCCTCACAGGTGCCTTTTTGGCACCCACTTCCAGATGTATTCCAGATGTACACATTTCCAGAGGTATTCCCAGAGAAAACAGTGGTTTGATTCTCTTTTTGTTAGTCCTGCAGGCTCTTCCCTAAAAAAGGAGCTGCTACAAACCAAAGTAATAGTTGGGTGCAGATACACCTCATGGAAACTATTTGCACTGCTCCCACTGTCCTCATGGTCTCTAATGATCTAAAACCATATTTGACCTCATGTATGAGTCCTCAAGTTTCCAGTCTTCTTCTAGTCTAATGCACACATTGGCCGTCCCATGAATCACAAGCAGTTTTTTTCCCTTTTCATGAAACTTAGTTTCAGGCCCTCCACGATGTCCTTTCTCACACTGTTCCCCAGCTGCAGTCACGTCTGCCTCATCTTAATAGAAGCTTTGCCCTCATAACAGCAATATCCATCCTCACAATCTGATTACCATTTTCACAAATCTCTCAGGTTTCCTACAGACTTAGATAAAGCAAGGGGGCTGGAGTGTGGCTTTGCCAATGGGAAATGAAGTCACTCAGTGCAGCTCCAAGGCCGGTGTCACTGGAGGAACACACATCTCAAAGATCATTCTGCTGTGTCCATACATTGATTGAGGAGCTCAAATCCATCCAGACCTTCTGCTTTGATCTTATACCTGCTCACCATATCAACCCTTGAAGTGCAACCTCAGAAATTACCCACCAGGCCAGCCAAAACTCATTAGATGTCCTTAAAAATAACAACACTGAGACACTGCCTGGCTGGTGTGTGTGTGTGTGCGCGCACATACATGTTTGCAGTAAGTGGACAGCTGACATTTTCAGGGATTCAGTGGCCAGGAGGGATGACCTTTCTTTTAATGAAAGCAGAGATTCTCATGTAGCTGTGTGACACCGGGAACTGAGGCCTTTAAGAGAGCACCATCAGCAAAAAGACTCACTATTAAATTAAGTGTGGCTGTTGCCCTTTCAGGACACGCAGCTGGTGACCTTCCAAAGGTGATCGTCTGTATCTCAGATGTCAACATCAAAGACACACTAGCACAAGGGCAATTTGCTCCCACCCTAAAAGAGGTGATATGTCTTGCCTTGTGGATGTGCTTTTTCTCCTATTTGGCTGTTGAGGGAGCCTAGGTGAGAGCCTGACATTCAGCTATTCAGCTGCTACATGACTACTGTGACATGAAGTCCTTTCCCCTTCATCAGATGTAATCTTCAGGAAGAGCAAGGAATCTCCTCTGAAAGACAAATGGGGATCACTCTAGGCATCCCACACACTGTATGACATTGGGACCAGTTAGAAACGGAGTTAGAATTTAGACAGAGCTTAAACAGTTGCACTAAGCTCAGTATTGATAGCTAGTTTTCCTTATACAAGGAAGAGCAATAAGTAAGCTAGAGGAAACAAAAAGAGCACACAATTCCCATCATCACAAGCCTTGAGATTTAAAAAATTTCTGAGACATCTCAAAGAGAGGAGAAAAGATGCAGGTTACTTTGGTTTGTAGATTTTGCAGTATTTGATTTTCCCACCTGTGGCCACAGGAGCTGCAGACCTACCCATGACTGTTACTGTTGCTCCGGGAGGGAAGACTGGGATTCCCATGTGACCTGGTTTTGGCTGGGATGGAGTCGATTTTTTTCATAGCAGCACATATGGTCTGTGTTTTGGATTTGTGCTGAAAACACTGCTGATGACAGGGGGATGTTTTCATTACTGCTGAGCAGCACTCACAGTGTCAAGGCCTTTTCTGCTCCTCACATCAACCCCCTGCAAGGAGGAGGCTGGGATGGACAAGGCACTGGGAGGAGATGCAGCCAGGACAGCTGACCCCAATGACCAAAGGGATATTCCATGGCATATGACATCTTGCTCAGCCATAAAAGCTAGCAGAAGAAGAAGGAAAATGAGGCTTATGGCTTTTGTCTTCCCAAGTCACCATTACGCATGATGGAGCCCTGCTTTCCTGAAGATGACTGAACACCTGCCTGCCATGGAAGTACTGAATAAATTCCTTCTTCTTGGCTTGTGTGACAGCTTTTGCTTTACCTATCAAACCTTCATCTCAACCCATTAATTTCCTCACTTTTACCCTTCTGATTGTCTCTTCCATCCCTCCAAGGGGAGAGTGAGCAAATGGCTGGGATGGCAAAGCAAAAAGCATTCACCCACAGCACTGTGCAGACGTGGAGTCAGTACTTGGCATATCTGATGGGGAAACGTTATGGATTTCTGCCAGTCTCCTTGGTGACTCTCCAGAAATCAACCACTTCATCAATCACACAGGTTAATATTTTTAAAGTTCAACAAACCTTTAAAATTGTTTTCTTGAAGTGCTACTTCACTGATCTCACAAGTGTCTGTAGAGAAAATAATGGATAAAGCCATATTGCCTCATTTTTGTCATCGCTTTGAGTCCTTCGTATTCTGCAAGATCAGCATTTCTTAACCTCTTTTTTTTCAAGCAGCATTGCTGGTGCCAGTTCCCCCAGTCCTCTTCGTCCCTCACCTTCAGTCACTTTGTGTCCAGGCAGCTGTGGTGGCTGAGCAGCCCTGGGATGAGAGGACAGCAGGGACCAGAGGTCTCCACAGGCCATCATTCCCAGGTTGGCAATCCTGCAGAGCCTGTTGGTGTGTGCTCCCAGTGCTGTATGTAGCAGCAGCCCCCTGCTGGGATGGATGGGAAGGAACCATCATGGTGGAAAGTTTTTCCCTCAGTTGGTCTCTCTGAGCTGTTAAAACATCAGCATTAGCACTGGAGAAATGTAGCTTTAAAATCATCTGGCCTGTCCCTCCTCCAGTACAGTCAGCTTTTTGTCCTCTCTGCCACAGATCAGGGGAAGTGATAATTGCCCCATTCATTCCTTTTGTTGTTGTGTCGTACCTTGCCACAGATTTATATATATATATATATATCTCAACCTGTTAGTTCTTATCCTTTCTTTAAGGCTATGTTTTTCTAGACCTAGGATCAGTTTTTTTTTCCCTGGGCTTCCCTGGGTTCCTTCCAACAGAGCCACAGCTGAACTAAAGCTCTCAAAATCTAGCTGGGACACTGAATCCTCTGAGCAGAAGGGAAGAGAGACAAGCCTCTTTTAGGCCATCTTCTTCTTCCTGCAGCCCAATGTGCTGCATTTCTCAACAACAGCCTGAAATGACTCAGACAGCTTGGATTCAATCAGATTCTTCAAACACTAGAGAGACACCTCTCTGCACCATGTGGGTTTTGGTGTGTATCAGCTTGCTGTGGCACATTCATTTTTTCCTCTTCCCTCTGTGTCCTCTGCTATAGCTACAGATGATCAAGGTGTTTCCAGCCCACCAAAGCTGGTTGTGTGTCACCCATCTCTTCCTCCTGATTGCAAGTGCACGGAAAATACTTTGTGGCTGCACGTGTACATGAACACATATATACATTTAAGTATAGGCTCAGGTTAAATAATTTAACAGTTTCCAAGTTGTTTATTTTATATCTATGTTCTGTTGTGCTGCTCTAAGAACAGCTTTTGACTTGGTTGGCTTGCTTCTGCTTTTTTTATTCAGCAGTTGTGGCTTCTCTTTCTTTCACCTGTGGACTATGAGATTCCTTTGAGATTCAAGAGCACTGACAGTTCCCAAAACAGGTTTAGGACTGCAGAATTGGAAAAGACAAGAAATTCCCAGGCAAACAACCTACATTTCTCACCATAGCCCTCAAACATCTAGCCAGCTCAAGCCTAAAAGCTCTTATGTTGTATTTTTTTTCTTTATTTGCCTTTACACTGACATGAAAGTAACCTTTTGCTTTCACTGGCACAGGCTATTTCTTTATGGGCAGTTCAGTTTACTCACGCAGTGCCAACAGAGGAAGGCCTGCTATTAAATCAAAAGCAAATTAAATGTGGCACTGGTGCCATGGTGTAGGAGTCTGGGATGCTTTAGCTGGCCTTTCAGAAGCTGCACCTCAGAGTCTGGGCAGCCTGGGGGATGGCTCCATGCAGGCTGTGTTGGCCGGGTGAGCTGTGTTGGGGAGCTGAGGGCTCCGACAGCAGCGGCTCTGAGTGAGAGTTAAGAGTGATGGGAGAAAATCTAAACCAGAAACCTGATCCATCACCCACTCTCTGGAGTCTCACCAGGACAGAGTCCCAAGGGAAGTGGGGGGAGCATCCCCACTCAAGCTATTTTAGGCTAGCAAATGAAGGAATATAGTAAGGAGTAACTCTGTAGTAACAGCAAGAGGGATTGCATCTTTTGGCTAAGACTGTCTTGCACTGCACAGCTCTCAGAGCACTCTGTGAGTTTGGGCTTCCAGAAGCCTGGGAGAGAGTGCTGGTCTCCTACCATCTGCAGGATATGGTGGTTGAATCTTCAAAGCAGCGTCTTCTTCCCCCATCTCTCCTGCTGCTCTTATTTAAATATTTTTTTGTGGCCTGATTACACACTGGAGCTGCAAGAAGGTCACTTTGGTAAAATGAGATCACGGGAAATGTGATTCAGTACTGTAAAAGAGGCAGGTTATTAATGTTGTAGTAAGAAAGCCCACTTTGTGCTGCCTTAGGTAGGCCACTGATTTACTTCCCTAGGATCACTGTTGTGGAAGGTGTGTAGAGGCCAGCCAGTAAGAGGTCATCTCAGAGGTGCTGATGTTATCTCCAGGCATCCAGCTACTAGAAGACACAGACCTTAAGAGTTTTCAAATGTTATCAGTTCCTCTTTGGCACGGAGGGAACTTTAGTACTAGGGACGCTCAGGCTCCAGCAAGATATGACTATCATTTGTATGTACAATTTTAATTTTTTAAAATTCTAAACTTTTAAAATTTTACGCATTTTAAAAACCTTTCCATTGGCAAAGCTACTCTTTTACTGGGTTTCTGTTCTGATCTGTAAGAGCACCACGTTCCAGTGTAGTGTGCTAAAGACATGCTTACAACAGCAAATGCATGTACACTTATTTTATTTAAAAAAAAATAAAAATAGCCATAAATTGACTGGCCTAGTAAAGTTACCAAAAAATCCAGAAATAGCTCCCTTTCTGCTTGGTTTTTCTGCATGTGGCTCATTCAGAGCCCATCGAAGCAGAATGCATACCAGCTTCTGGTAGAAACCATACCTCTTGAGATAAGGAAATGTTTCAGCACAAAGCTCCTGGGTGTTCAAATAGGTATGAAACCCTTCTAAGGTGATGCCTTCAGTGCTTGAGATGTTGACACTCCCCTCTTGTCCTGTAGTCTTAACATTCCTCCAGTACTGTGGGATTTGAGCCAAGTACAAGCCTTGCAAGGGGCTGCATCTCACTTGCAGCAGCACTCCTTGGGGAGGAGGCTTTGGGCAGGGGACACTTTTCAAATGAAGACATTTAAATTGAGATGTGACTTTGAGAAGTGACTTTGAGATGCTGGGATGCTTTGGAACATAACTACTGATCTAATTCCTCATCTTCAGGAAGGCCAAAACCAATCTGAGCTGAACTGGTGATGGCAAAACACAGGGCTAAGTGTAAAGATGGAGGGTTTTGCCTCCTGCCAAAGGGGCCAAGTGTCCTGTTGGAGCACGCCAGGGGAAGATAGCAAGTGTCAGATCATTAGCAAGTGTCAGATCAGGCAAGGGAAGGCATAGCCCGTGCTTTGGTAAACTGTACCACCAACTACAGCTGCTTCATGCTGATGAGACCCTCCCTCAACTCCCCAGCCAGCTAGACATCAAAAAGATGCAGTCAAAGCTTCCCCACCTGCTCCCTTTTGCCAACGTCTGCAATTTTCTTTATACCTTGTGAGCTCCCACCGCTTTCTCTTTGCTGCTCACATGGGGCCAGATTTTGGCCCAGCAGATCCAAGGAGGTTATTAACATACCAAGGAGGTTATTTTGTCCAGGTTTCCCAGCCTGAGGCTGTAATCTGGATTAAGTGCAGGTTCAGCATTAGAGCAGTCCCTCACCAAGTGTATGTGGTTCATGCTGTTGGTACCTGAATGTAGCACCCTCTTCCTTTTGGCGCAAGGCTTTTCTCTTCTGCTGCCTGTTTCCTTTAAGCATTTCTTCACTCCTGGCTTTTTGACATGCATAATGCTGTTAATTCATAACCTGTGGATCTAAGAGCTCACAGTGTCTCCCATGAAGCACTTGTAATTCATTTAGCTGGCCCTGGGACAGGCAGGAACCACCTTCTTGGTAGCCTTCACTGTGACTGGCACAATCATGACATATCTTATAATGCATTAATCATAATTCCTTACTGATGCTGCAACCAGCTTCATTTCATGCTCAGTATGACATTTAAAGCTGTTTATTATTTGATGCTTTAGTGTGCTGTCATTGCAAAAGCCAAAAGGAGACTCATGGTCCAGAATTATGTGGTGGTTTTTTTTTATTCCTGATTGTCCATTACTATTTGGTTTATATCATTCAGTGGAGAGCTGGTGTGAGGAAAAAAGGGCAGCATAAAGGGCAACCTAACAGGGCATCACCTTTATCAAACACAGCTGCAAGGGTGGCAGGGTGGCACATTTAGGAGACAAATCTTGCACCCTGCTTCAAACAACTGGCTCTACTGCATATCCATCCCTACTCATCCTCTTCCTCAAAGCTAGGTTGGGGCTCCCTTCCCCACCTCTTGGAGGCAGGCAGGCAGGAGGTGATGAGCTGTATGCCCACCTCTGCCCCACAGCCTCAGAGGGCACAGGCCACCCTGCTGCTGTGGAAGCAGTGGAGGAGGCACTCGGGGAGCTCAACCCATGATGGGGAAGGCAGCCCCTGCCCAATCTTGTTCTGCTGGGATGAAGTTCTCCACAGGATGCAGTATCAGATGAATGAACAGATAAGGGGTACTGTAGAGAAAAAAAACCAATTGCCATCCTCCTCCTCTCTACCCTTTTAATCCAGATTTATTTACATAATTACATTAAATAGCAACACCACAGTACAGTTCAGCTTTCTCAGTCTATCAAACAATAATGTGTCTCTTCCTACCTACATACCAGGTGACAGAGGAGGAAGCAGAAGCAACATTTTAGGTTCCTAGAGTTCTACCTGCTTAGCTGTTTATGTACCAGTCAAAATCTCAAAAAATTCCCAGAACAGAAGCTCACTCTATCAAAGCCCAACATACTTGACACATTTCCATTCTTAGCAGTAACTGCAGCTATAGAGGGACTGTGTTTTGGAAAACCTCCCTATTTATTTCATAATTGCAGTGCAGGATTCAGAGGAATCTTTTCCCATGCAGGACTCCCCTGATTATAATTGATATGATTTTATTATAATCCTTAGATTCTCAATGTTCTTTTGAATTAAAGCTTCCAAGTTCTGCCCAGTGCCAGCACGGGTCTGTACACCACACAGCACCTTTACTTTCACTGCATTTTTAATATGATGAATTTTCTTTTTTCCATAGAGCTCAGCTTGTAAGAGATGTTAGAGAATCCTAAATCATCTTTTGCTTCAGTGAAACTCTCTTGACTGGCTATGCTCAAACTTCAATTAAATTAACTGCAATGGGATAGACCTTAAAGATCCCTGTTCTCCTTGCTGTCGTCTTTGAACTTCTTGTTGTTTGTGATTGGATGAACCTTCTGGTCAGCATCAGAGTGAATTTCTGCTGGGTTTCTTGAGTATGCCTAATGTATTAAAGAACACTGCTTTCTTACACATGGAAAAAAACCTTCAAACCAATAAACAAAACAAACCCCGAGCACCCAAAATACAACCAAATGCTCTTGTTTTTAAAGCTATTCATTATTCACCTATGGATGAAAAAAAAGAAAGAGTAGAATTAAATGAATGTAACCAACTAAAACTACCACCAAGCAGGCCCTACAGGAAGATATTCTGGAAAATGTTGCTGTCCTTAATTTTTCCACAGGTCTGGTGATCATTCTAAGTTTAACCTGCATCTACCTATTGTGCCTTTTGTACCTTGAAATAAACAAACAAATAAATGAAAATCAACTAGCTAAGGCAATCAGTTTCAAAATCTTTCATTAGCTGCAAATGCATAAATTGTGAATAACAGGTAAACCTTATAACTTCTTAAAACTCAACTTCCAATTCCAGTTGAAGGTGTGGCAGGCTTTACTCTGCACCAGTTGGTTACTATGCCTGAGTGACATCCCTGAGGTGTGAAGGCAACATGCTGACTTCACACAACTCTACGTCCCCAGTATGGCTTCTTGCTCAGTTGGTTGGTCACAAACAGAAGCCAGCACTATATAAATAGTCCTACAACTCCTGAAAGGCCCAAAAGAGCCACTATGAGTCAAGTTGCAGAAAGTGGTCACACTCTTCCAGAAAATCTCGAGTTCCTAAACTCTGTAAGATACTTCTCCCACCAAATATGTATTAGTGACAGTGTCTCTCTTCCCTTCATTGCACCCACCCGCCAGCTCAGTCAGCTCAAAAGCCTCTGCAGTGCTTAAAGCAACAGAACAGAAGGAAACCAAAACTTGTTTCAACACCGCAGTTCTCCTCCCTCAAAGCAGGTGATCCCCATCTCTGGGGAGACATTCGCCTATGAAAGTGTATGGCTAAGTCACCGATCCACTGGAGCACAGTCTGCTTCTGCCCTTCTCCCATGCTTTGCAATTACACCTTCCCTTACACCACGGCCCAGCTGCTGCAGAACAGGTGGCTGGTGACAGCCACTCCTCGGCGCTGCCACACGGCTGCAGGCCCTGCGAGCACCCTGTCAGGGGGCTGGAGCACCTCCAACAGGTCACGCTGTGCCCTTGCTGGACTTCAGGAACATGAGCAGTAGGCATCAACACCACTGTGAGCACTTGGCATGAGAGACCGTCCAGCTCTTGCTCATTTTTTTCATTATGAAAGCTTTGAAGCAAGAAGCGTTTGCATCCAAGACTGTACTAGCTGCATCTATGACAAAGGCAAAGAATGCTAAGCATGAAAGAAGTATTCACTGGAGAAAAATAAATACAATTCTTCTGTGAAGTGGAAGGGGCTAAGAGGATATGCACTGTTGCTATTAGGAAGGTTAAGTACAGCACTAAATATTCAGTTATGCTGCTCTCCTAAAGCACTGGAGCTCTTTCAGCAATCTTCTGGACTGGACAGGTTTAGGTTGGTTTTCCTAGCTTACCTTGGAGCAATCTGAATAACAGGTAGTAGATGTGATTGCACTGAGATAGTCTCCAACCCCTTACACTTAGATTAGCACCATTCTTCTCACCCCAAGGTTCAAGCACACAGTTTTCCTGAGCTTTAGGAGCAGGGTCACTCTAAGCTTACCATTTACCCTGCAGTTTCGTCCCCACACAGCAAAAATGTCAGACTTTCAAATCTCATAGCTCAGAACATGGTTTGTTGCTCCTTTAGAGCAGAAAGTGTTGAGGAAGGTGAAGGAAAACCACAAAACATTTCATGTGTAACAGCCACAGTTCAAATCACCCCAAGCATGCAGGGAATTGCTAATAATTTTTACTGTTCCCATCAGCTCAGCTCCACTGAAGGGGATGTGTGAGAAGAAACACTTCCAGACAAGATGTACAGCCTTCTCATTTTTCAACTCTAAATGCATGTCAAACACAACTTCAGAAAAGCTGGAACTTATGCAGTAGTGCTTTAGCAGTAACACAAGAAATTACCTTCTCACAGAAATGTCATTTCAAGGTTGCTAAGACCGACTAGAAGTATGCGCTGCTCTGCAGTGTTTTTAAAGCTACACTAGGAGCTTATTATCCAGCTCATACGTCCTCACACAGCATATTCTGGTGACATTTAATGGTTGGTCAGCCCAATCCAAGTTATTAGAAGACAATTTACAAACTTTCTTCCTCCACTGGATGACCTTTTTATGGAGAAACACCAAGACCTATGTGCTGGGTTTGGCTGGGATAGTTAATTTTCTCCATAGTAGCTGGTATAGGCCTGTGTTATTGTCCACAATGCAGAGATGTTTTCATTACTGCTGAGCAGAGCTCACACAGCATCAAGGACTTTTCTGCTCCTCACCCCACCCCTCAGTGAGAAGGCCAGGGGTGCACAAGGGGCTAGGAGGGGACACAGCCAGGACAGCTGACCCCACTGACCAAAGGGACATTCCATAACATACGACATTGTGCTCGGCAATAAAAGCTGGGGGAAAGAGGAGGAAGGGGTGTCATTCAGTGACTGTTAAAAGTGATGGAGCCCTGCTCTCCTGGAGATGGCTGAACACCTACTTGCCATGAGAAGTATCAAATCAATTCCTTCTGCTTTGCTTGTGCCTCTTGCTTTACCTGTTAAGCTGTCTTTATCTCAACCCATGAGTTTTCTCACATTTACTCTTCTGATTCTCTCCCTCAGCCCAACCAGAGGGGAGTGAGCAAGCAGCTGTGTGGGGCTCAGCTGCCAGCTGAGGGTAAACCTCAACAGTCCTTTTGGCACCAAACATGGGGCTCAAAGTCAGAGATAACAATGGATTTCATTGGAATGTGCTAGATCAAATTTATAGCTGCTACAGCTGTTTAGGTATTAACTGGCAGGCTCCTGTGCTTGGCCTGGGGCTTGCTTGCCTTAGTGCAAATTAGTCTGGTGCTCATTAGTGGCTTTTTGCCTTTGCTGCTTGCTGTACCACTCATCAACTTGCTCTGCTGTGCCTCAGAACATTCTGGTAACAGCAGTGGCCATGTACCTGGGCCAGCAGATGGCCAGGGCACCACTGCTGCTCCTGCACAGCTGCAGCAGACCAGCTGGAACTCCAGCACAAACATGAGTCAAAGGGACTGTGACCTGTGCATGAATCCACGAGGGGTAAGGACATTCCAAAGCACCTGTGGCCATGTCTAAGTCAACACCACAGCAGGTGCATCTCAAAGCATCTGTGGCTGTGTTTATGTAAAAGCAGGTTATGTATACAACAGGTACACTTCTGAAGGGACTGTGGTCCAAGGATAAACCCAGACTGCACCTCAACGCAACCGCAGTTGTTCCTGAGGTCATGCTGAAGCAACTCAAAATGTGTGCCCATGGAATAAGCCCATGACAATCTCCCAACCAAAACCATCATCAGCAGCCTAACACCATGAACACTTGTACGTCCAGTGCGTAACCTGGGAGGAGAGAGGATGTGAAGGCAGGGAGAAGAAAAGCTATGACTATGAATTTATGAAATCAGTGACAGTTCAGTGTAATAGCAACAAGAAACTCTCTCACAAAAACAACTTAAAATTACTTTATTTTTAAAGTAGATTAGGACAATATTTACAAAATTGTTTGATGTTTCATAAATAAAAACATTTTCTTGGGTAAAGACTATAGATCTATAGATATTTAAAATGTCTATATAATTTATATATACACACATATACGTACACAAATGGCATCAAACAGTTGTGAACAACTTTGGTTTACAGACTCCTGGAGGGAATGGGCTGGGTATACCAATGACTTTTTAAACTCTTGCTTTTAAATTTGTACCCACATGAAATCTAGGGCAGAGCCCTTAACACAACAGGATGGTGGGTTTCTCTCATTACTGAGGCAATTGATTCTGCAGCCCATACACAGCCCTCGAGCTCCTCATGCTTCAGCTATGCTTAATAGCAGCTTGGCCTCATCCCACAGTGACAAAGACAGGTTCTACTGCAGTTTGCTTTACAGAAATTAACATGAAGCTGTAGTACATTATGGATTTTATAAGGCAAAATACCTCAAATGAATTCCAGTTGGGTTTTTTTTATTTCTCAACTGCTCAACTTCCGACTTGCCAGAGGGAATCACTAGTTATAAATAGGGAGCTCTGCGTGGTACTTCATCCAGTAAGTTCTTACACTTAATCATAAATGGAGAGTCATCTCCCATCTTTAGCTAGGTTGCTGAGATTATGGAAAAATCTCTACCAAACGATTCATATATAGGAGCTCAAATCTTCTACGAATACTCCCACTGACAAAAGTGAAGGCATGAAAGTAAATGTAAACCTTATGTGCTTCTTAAATGTTGTATCACATGACTAAACCTCTTCACTGTGGCCAGTCCCACTGATCTTAGTGAGGGCTGGACCATGGGTGCTCTAACGGGTTCAGTCCTGCAGCCCTAGCAAGAGGGCTGTTTATGAGTGTACATAGTGCAAAATCAGATACCTCAATTTTATTTTGTTGAATACTCTTGATGCAAAGTGCCTGCATTGAGACTTTGAGCTGCTCAACATGCTCAGACTTGAATCTCTGCAACATGCACCCACAACCTTAGTTTGTAACATCCAACTCTAAGCCTTGCCAATTACTCAAAATCTTTTAAAATGTGGATTTTATTACATTATTGTTTGGCAACAGCTTTCCAAACAAATTTTTAAATTGTTAGAAGGAGAAAACCATGTGTGCCTTTGAAACATATTACCTTAGTGTGAACAGGAGACAGTATGAAGTATACAAAGTATACACAAAGCCCAAGAGAAGCCAACTACATTGGAACAACTCTCAAAACAGTTGTAAAACATGGTGAAACCTCACGGAATGTGCAAGTCCTAGAAAATGGATTTTTACCTTTACCTCTTGCATATATACAGAAAATGAGCCTCCTCACTTCTCATTGGCTCCTCTTACTTATTTTCTATTTTGTGTATTTGAGATATACTGGTAGCATCACAAACTTGGGTCAGAAATGAAACAGCTCCTTCTTCCATTAAAGAAAACAGATTTTAAAACTTGATAAAAAAATACATTAAATAGGATAACTCCTATTTTTATGAAGCATCAACGAGTTTTACAAATTCACTGTGTTAAGAAAGTCTGAAATTGCTTCCAGTACCACACACTGCACAACATGAACACAAAGAAGAACCACATTCAGCATGAAAATTACCAGCTGCTCTGCTCCGTAATTCCAGTGCTGAATTAGGCTCCAATAGCTGAGCAGTTTTTCATCAAAGAATACAGAAGAGGCACGGAGAGCTCTCTCACTGGACTAAAAGATCAGTCACCAGAGAATACATGACTACTGCCCATGGAGAAGAATACTACTATTTTGTGGAACTAGGAGAACTCAGTTAATAACTTAGTGAGAGCTGGGAGTAAACTTTGTACTTACACAACGTTGTGTATAAGCATTTTATTTGCTTTTTTTATAAAAGTCTGAATGTCAGAAGTGTTTGTACAATCGCTACTTCCTGCTTGTATCATAGACATATGACCATACCTTGTCCATGCACACAAATAAACAAAACAATAGTCTACATGGTATTGCAATCTTTGGGCTGAGCAGGCCCATTATCAAAGCAGTGACTAATTATAGTTTTTGAAAATAATACCACTAAGGATTACTGCAGGGAGACCTTGTAGTGGGCAAACAGTGCTTTTTATATTCTCACCCTCAACTGTACCAAATATACCATAACAAAAGAAAATTATGATCACATGTGGGCAAGCACACATGTTCCTCGCTACAGCTGCTGTGACTATAAAATTCCATCATTTATATCAAAAGCACTTTTGCCACACACGCAAAACAACTTGTTTCCTGAATTTCTTCTCTTTGAGTAGTGCATCTTCAAGGCCACGGTGTACCAACAACAGTGTACTTTTCACACATCACATAACTCCGCCGTTCTGGGAATTAAAAGAGAAATGATTGTTCAGGAAGCACAGTAACATTTTGTGTTGTCTACACAAGTTACACCTTCAAAAGATTACTTTGTTTTATCTTATACTTTGAAAGTACACTTAACACTTAAATAATGGAAATTAAGTGTCCTGTCTTATTAATTTATGAGATGCCAAGGCAGCTGTCCTTTGGACTGCAGAAGTGCTTGTATTCCTATTGGCTCAGAAAATAATCCTATGGCATATTTGGATAAATCATGTAGTAGCCAAGTAACCTAAACCTAGCAGTACTAGGTATTTGTAAGAATGATTGTTTTAAAAATCAGCTGGTATAACCTTCTTCCAATTAGGGCTAAATAGTACCTTATTTATTGTCACATACTCGGTTCATTCCTCTGCTAAGTGGCATGATATAAAAACATTTTGAGTAAATTGACAGATTTAGGGTGACCTTATTCTTTATCCTGACTAGCAAAATGTTGTAATTTGAGGCAGGGGTACTAGGCTAAGAGTGTAGTGATACCTCATGACATGACTGCTCAGTTTCCAGGAAGAAACAGAAGTATCAACAACATCAGCAAGTGCTCTTTTATCATACTCTCATGAAAAAGAAGTACATTTTTGGAATAGAAAAGAATCAATAAAATACTGATTTTGTTTTCAAACTTGAGCATCTTATCTAAAATTTAAGCTCTTCAATGACAGCAATCTGGCAAGGCACACTCTGTAACTCTTCTGATAAATATGAGCTGTGGGAACTAAGAATTGTTGCAAACTTGGCTACCTGCTTTAGGTACCAGTGTGGGAATTTTAGGCTAAGTTAATGCAGTCCCTTGCTTATTGTATATTAGGAAGAGTTTATTTACATGTAGTTAGTGTTACAAGTCTTACAAGTGGTTGTAAAATCAGAAAGGACTAATCCCAGCATTGAGGCCATTGCAAATTGGAAGAAATCGTATAGTAAGCCAGGACACTGCAACATAGATATTCTTTAACAATATCTGGTAGATTTTTAAACATTAATCACAATGACCTGGCAGAAAGCACAGTGCATCTTCAGATCTTAAAGTTCAACACCCAGGATTGTCAAAAATCAGTTGAAGTTACTTAAGCAGTTCTTAAATTTTACTAAGATGTGTTTCAGTTCTGTTTGCTTTTAGACATGACTGTCTGACCCTGGAAAATACTAAATTGAGTGATATCTGGAATACAAACAAACTAACAAAATCCAGAGAACTTCAATAACGTCTAAAAGAGGAGACACAGAGAAGGTTTAGCCATATTCACAACAAAAAACCAAACCACCTCAAAAAACAACAACCCACTACCGAAGAAACAGTCCATGAAGTTTAAAGACTATATAAGCATAAAGGAAGCACACAAACTATTATACTTTCCACATTTTATCAGAAACATACTATTTAGTCCTCTCTGACTCATCCTCTTCACTATTCAGAAATACATTCTTCTCCTACATATGATACAGGAAATATGTATTCTTTCTTTTCAAAGAAATATAATTCGACTAAGAACAGCACCTGCCCTGAAATCTCTCCTCCAGGATTCACCATATTAGCAATGGGGAACTCTAAAAATCCCCAAATACATGTTAATTTAAATAAATATCTGGAGTTATATTTGGACTTACCATCACTCTAACATCACTCCTTTTGCATCTTTAAAAGCCAAGCAGATTGATTAGTAATAAGCCAAAGAGCAAGAAATACTTAATAATTAATATTCAGATTAATTCTAAAAGTCAGGTTAGAACTACAATTCAGCATGCCAGTTAGTGAACAGGATAGCAGAAAACTACAAATATTTCAGCGTCATTCCCTTCACACCATAAATTTCCCTCATCTTAAGCACTACCAGAGTTTCATAGCATAATGGTAGTTTCCCCAACTAAAAATACCAAAAGCATAAAAACAAGGGTAGATTTTGCTATAATTGTAAATATTCCACCAAGCTTAAATGCTCGTGAAGAAGCAACATCAACTTTCAAGACCTGTCCCTCTAATCCTCTTAGAAGTGGGACTTTCTGCAAAATGAAGCGGGTAGATACAATACTCTGCGATATTAGAGCTGTCCTAAAGCAGTCAAACAATGCCACTCACTAGCCAGCACCGTAGCGTGGAACAAAGGGTCTGGAGCTGCAGGCAATAAGCTATTTGAGTGCTCTGCAACAGCACTGAGAACTATAATTATTTTTTGACCTTTTTTCATAATTAATCCCCTAATTAGAAGATAAGCCTTGAATATCACCTACCATTTAGTGGTTCTTCTACAGCTTTCTGCAAAACATTTAAAAATATATATATGTATAAAAAGCCTTCATGTTTACTTTTGGGTCGCCACAGTTAAATTACTCTAATTGACATATACAGTAAGTAGTGATTCTACAGAAATGAAGAAAGCTGGACGTTAATAAAGTTAATTACTAGAGTTCTGAAAAAAATTAATCAATCAATATCTGCATTCCAGATTATTTTTTCCCCACTGTAAATTTTTCGTCGTAATACCTCTAGGTGGCAGCAAAAGGCATGCAGATAGTACTTTTCAGCTCTGAAACCTAACTGATTAATGCTGTGATTTGACCAACAGTTAGTAAATACAGCAGCATGATAAAAAAATAAGGTAGCCAAGCAATCACATGTAATCTCAAAAGTAAATACACCATAGTAGTGCATTTAGTCAGATCATCATCAGAAACAACACACACAACCTACAGAAGTGTTGGAAAAATCAGTAAGGTTAAGATGCAGAATTTTAAAATAGGCACCTTCTCCCCTTCAGACTCATGAAAATATCAAGCATCGTTTGTTAAACGTGCCCCAGTGTCAAAATTAAACACTTCACCAACACTGAGTTTTACAGTCTTTAGATTACACAGAATCCAAATGTATTTTCAAAATTACTTCACATATATTTATATAGGAACAGCAATATATGCTGAGTAGCCCTTGGCAGAAACATGCAAAGTACTATACAAAATTTTCCACTAGGTCTTGCCATAACTTCCGTAAATTCATGGGCACAAATTAACAACATGTGAATTCCTCTGCATCTGACCCTCCACTAACTGCAGCTGCAAACCCTGTTTTTTTAGTGGCTGAGATTTCCAAGATGCTAGGTCCATCCTTAAACATGTCCTCCAAGTTTTAAAAATTTCTTTTTAATTCATTCCTGTCTCTAATTCAGAGAGTAACATAGCATTCACTGGTACATAATTATGGCTATTTCTTTACTTGTCAAATCCTTGCTGCAATATAAAAATCTCCTTGTGAAGAGAACAGCTTATCAAGAGAACAGTTCCATAAAGAATGCTATTTACTGTGATGGTTTCTATTTCAAAGCTCATTTACAACCAAAACCTAAGATTAAAAAAAAAGGATGTCCTCTTGCCCTGTTTGTTTCCATTCTACAAGTAAACATGAGCATGTTAGATAAAGACAAGATTGTGTTTTAAAAGAAGTATATCTGTAACACACTTCTCAGCTCATTGTTATAATATCAGGAACTTTGTGAATCACCTATTTTTTTTTTTCTTTTCAACCCTGTGCATTTATATTCCTTTCATAATAAGAGGCCAATCCTCTGAAATACTATTCCTTAAAACGAAAATGGATGAGAAAAAGGAAAAAAATTAATCTGTTTTCCCAACTGCAGCCAGCTCTCCTGCCCCACTGTTAAAAACCATCTTTCTTCAATAGTTGGGCCTCAGGCTGTAGACTGAAAAGAACTGGAAATGTGTCTCAAATTAGGGCTGCCAGCCCTAATGGGATTTTTTAGTATCTTAGTATTTTCTAGTTAGGCCTCTTTACTTGCTTCTGCAAAACTCTAGAAATCAGGCAGTTCACATTAATGGATCACTCAAAAGAACTGCACAGGTCTATAAGAATTACTGGTTTAGGAATGATTACTCTGAAATTAAAAAAAACAAAACAAAAACCCACCAAAACCAAACCTGGCTGAAAAAACCTTATTTTAAAATACTGAAGTGCTTTTCCATTTGTTCTGTGTGACCTAAGGACAGATGGTCTGCTTTCAGATGGTCTCATCAAATTAAGGGGCATTATAGGAAAATAAGAAGATAAAAAAAAGACCAAGGCTCTAGCAACTGTATAGCTGGGAATTCAAGAGCATATTAAAGGATTCCTCTGTAAAAGACCCCAGGAAAAAAAAAGTCTTTGTAATAAGCCACCTAGATAAAAAAAATTCAATGGTACCGTATTCTACTCTCACCTTAATGAAAAATAATTTTCACCAAGGTCAGAAAAAAAATCTTTATAAATTAATGAGAAAAACTGCATTGTAAAAGAACACCAAACTTCCCTTCACACAAACCACCTTCTTGTGACAGCCCTTCAAACTCCATTTGGGCACAACAGTCAGAATAGCTGTTTGGTAAGAGTGCAATTACAGTACTATAGACACACTCAATAGGGACAATGAAGACCACCAACTCACTCAACATTAGACATCTGTTACACAGCCAGAACTTTTGCTTGCTACCAACCTGGTCTGAATTCGAACTACTGAAGAAAGGTTCAGTATCTCACTACAATCCCCTGAGCCATCTAGTCACCCCAAATTTATTAATTTTAAGCTTACCCCTGGACGAGGATGATCTTTCATTCTGGAACCTAGAATAATTACAAAAAAGTGACCAAGCAGATGAATAGATGTCATAATCAATCAAACAAAAATATCTAGTGCTAAAACTTGCAACAGAATAGCAACACACAAAATTGAAGCTTGCCCTATCCAAAAGTACTTAATATGATGATCTGCAAATTCTTCAAGCCTCTAAGCCCTCTCTGTTTACAAACTGAATAATCTCATCACATACAATCTGGGAATTGTCTCACTCGTGAATTCAGCTCTAAAAATGAATTACACTACACACTATTCTTCGTGCTTATTTCGTGTGCTGGCATCTACACCAACAGTCACGTTTGATTTCTTCAGACAGCATAATCAATCTACAAATGCAATATTTATGCAGACCATTAGCAGACAGAATCAAAGCCATATACACAAGTAGTGCAAAGTCAATACAAATTACTTTTATCATTGTCAAAAGGCTTAAAGGTCACATTTTTTTACTCATCTTCACCTGTCTCAGGTATCAAATACTAGGTATTCCACCCTTAATTTCTTCTTTAATGGAAATCCTCCCTGTCTCAGGGTCGGCTATTTTTGACCATGCCCACACACAGTGTACACGTATTAAACCTAGAAGACTGCATAGATCAGTGCGGTCTAGGTACTGCGCTGATTGCATACACAGCAGCTTGCATCTGGAAGCAATATATCCTCAATTGCACAGTTCTGCATCCAGACTAAGAAGCTGTTGGAACAGCCTTCATGCACAGCTACAAAAAGTCACTCTGCTCCCAGACCCAAGCTGTAAAGTCCACACAATGTTATACTGTGGTGTGCCAGCTTAGAGATGTCTGCAATGCATTCCAATCACACAGCATTGCTGTGGTTTTTGCTTTATTAGCAGGCCTGACTGGCTTTTAAACCTTTTAATTTCTCATCTCTTTAAGATCTGGTGAACAGACCAGCTTTCAAAACAAAGTATTACTGTCTGCTCCTGGCTTTTAAAATTAAGCGTAAAAAAACTAGAATTCACTAAAATGAAAGGTGACCATTCAAATTGCTCTTATTTTAACCAACCTCTAACCAACAGAAATCACTAGGCAGATTTTGCTTCTTTAAATTAATATGCTAAGCTTTTGTCTGCATCATCCCCATACCCACTCCATAGAGTTGTTGGAATCTTTTTGCTCCCTTCGTTCCAAACTTCAGCTAGCCAACTGTGTAAATGCAGAGCTTAGACAACAACATCTGTCATACAGCTGAAAAACTCTTAAGAAAGCTGGTGTGTCAATCTCAAGACAGTTGATTATAATAAGCTGTAATTTTCTTTACTCAAGATTCCACAGCCCACCCTGGGCCATAACAAAGCAAATATATACAATTTTTCAGTATTTTAAAAAAATATGTAATTGTGAAATCACACCTTATGTTCAAATAAGCTATGTATACCTCTGAAAAGTACAAGAGAAAATAGCTCTTCTGAATATTTCAGTGCTAAAAAGAATAAAATGTAGATTATTAACTGTTACTTACCCATAATAAATATGTCAGCCAGGCTAAGCAAACTTGCAATAGCCATAATAGCTAAGCCAGCAATCACAACAGACCCATGTAATGGAGGACAGGCTGTCAAAAAACAGGATACAAGAAACTGTATCAGCTGACAAAGTAAAAGCACAAACATTTATTTTCTGATATAACTGAATGCCAAAATAAATAATCTGGTAAAAGCAGATGCAATTAGCTGATGTTTCAAAGCTACCCCAGAACTACTTCTACAAAACTGGCTCTTACAATGTAACCACAGTTCACCACAGAAACTCCTTGTTCCCTGATCCTTGTTTCCAGAGTCCAGAAGCCATTGCAAATATCTGTGAGCTCAACCTGGGATGATGTGCTACTTCTGCTGACAGGAAAGGGGCATTAAGCTAGACTTGTGCAATGATCACCCTGAAAAACTAGAGAGGCTTTCCATTTGAGAGTATAATAAATACACCCTTCATTTCATTATTACTTGAGAGGATAAATGCTTTACAAGCATTTACATCAGTTTCAAGGGTAATGGATGCAAACCAAGGGGCAATGGATGCAAACTGGAGCACAGGAGGTTCCATGTGAGTATCAGGAAGAACTTCTTTACTGTGAGAGTGACAGAGCACTGGAACAGGCTTCCCAGAGAGGTTGTGGAGTCTCCTTCACTGGAGACATTCAAAACCCACCTGGACAAGTTCCTGTGTGATGTACTCTGGGTGACCCTGCTCTGGCAGGGCGGTTGGACTAGATGATCTTTCGAGGTCCCTTCCAACCCCTAGGATTCTGTGATTCTGTTTATTTTACTATTACATTTGACAATGCTTGGGTGCTCCTTATAAATAAACCCTTCTGTAAATACTAAACAATAAGCATAACACTCAAAGCACAACACCACTGGAAGATCTATCATTTCACCCAGATTAGACAAATCTTTATGAACTGCTTCAAGGAGAAATAGTTTTTCTTAAATCTCCAACCAAATAAGCAATTAAAATGAAGAATGTCTCTATGAAACAATACATCAGGAGTATAAAGTGCTTCCAACGAACACAAGTATGCACTCGACTACTAAACAACTAAAAAGGATGCCTAGTCCTAAATTAATAATTTTCTCTGCTGTAGGGTTTTCTGGTCAGCAGGGGAGAAAGTGGGCAGGGGACAAAGGCAGGGTTAGAGGCAAGGATAAGGGGCACCACTGTATGCGGTGTTCATTGGCGGTCCTTCACAACAGTGACTGTTCCACAGTGTTTGAACAGTATGCCAGCTGTGACCAGACTTAAAACAGTTCAAGAACACTTCCAAGCTTACTGTCTCTGCATTTGCCTTCTTATACTGTTTCAATGGTATTAGTTTCCCAAGAATTCAGTTATCAGTTGCATACAAGCGGAGATATTAACAGGATATTTCTTACTTATTTCTTAATTGAACATAAGAAAATTATTATTACTCTAGTAAAGTTTCTAAATATCCCAGGCCTCGGTAAGAAGTACAGTAATAAAAGTCAGTGTTGGGTCTAGGCGACTTTAGGGCACTAACTACTGCAAAATTAGAACATTTAATATTTTTTTTAAACAACTTCTCATAGAATGCAGTCACACTGGATACAGCTGTACTAATAAAACTGATGTGTGTAATACTGCGTTGGGGCTATTCTTTCACCAGACAAAAGAGCATTACACAGAAGTTCTGAAATACATTTACAGAAGTTACTTGCTAACACTCAATGTAGTGAAGCCATTTTCACAGCATTTTAATGTTACACAAAGAAACATCAGGTGCAGACAAAAAGTAAAAAGACACTTTTATAGAAGATAGATTGCTTACCTGAGACACACAGTGCAAAACCAACCACAGCAATTATATAACCAAGGATTTGCAAACCTATCAGAGCATATGTTGCTTGTGGTAGACTATCAAAAACTGGGAAAGACAAAGAGAAGCAAAATTATAATGTTTAAAGTTTAACTACAGAGACATAAAAGACAGATCATTCATGTAAAACTAGAGATCATATTCTCCTACATTCCAAGTTCAGCCCATCAGTGTAATAAAAACTCACAAGTCACTTATGCCTCTTGTGTGAAAACATACATAAGAATACATGTATATATACAAATTACAAATAACCACATGTAGAAAAAGTGAAACATAAACATTCTGCTAGTTAGCTATTCATCCCAGTCCCAGGACCCAGGAAGGAAGAACAGGAATCACTCAGATGTCCTGCCCTAAATTTCATTAACTTATACTTCTTTCCTGAAGCAACTTAGCCAAACAAACACAGGTTAAATATTTTGTTTTGAGATACTAGGAAGGTCCAGAATCCAGGACACTATCATAGCACTGATTTATAAAAATGGAAAAGAGCACATAGATTATGCGAGCGGGAAAGAGCTCAGTTTTTATAGCAGTATGTTCTTGAGCTAGCGAAGAAACAAATACTCACCAATTCGAAACATCAAGTATTGAAGTGGCACCAAAATCACAGAAGGGATAACAATTAGGCCAAGACCAGCTTGATTCTGTGCAGCATAGCCATCTGCAAACATTTGTATAGGAATTAGTAAAACAGAAATCCTTGATTGGAATAAAACACAAAGAACAAAATTACATTATTAGTATCATCAAGATTTTAGGGTCCAGAAAAAAGCCCAATGAAACACAAGAAGTCACTCCCTAGCCCCTAATATTCATCCTAATATTCTGTAGCAGGACAGAAGATAGAATTAAATTTGGAGTCTGTGTCTCCTTACGATCATCTGAGGGTCTAACAAACACAATGCTGTTTCTGTTGTGTTCTGTATTTTTTTATTAGTAAACAGCAATTAAGAGGTAGTACTAACTTCCATACTACTGCATGAAGAGATTAATGTGTTTTATTCCTTTAAGCTAGGAAAGCAATTTTAATATACTTACCTTGGACATAAAGAACAGTGCCTACAACAGCAGCAACTGTGAAGATGATACCTGCTACAATAATGGCCATTTTCTTCTGAGTTACAATTTCGTATTTTAATGCTTAAAGACAAAACAGACAGAGAGGAAAACATTCAGATACAGAGATTGACTCACTAAAATACACAGATTGTATTGTTAGGACTGTTGTCCTAAACAAAGAAACAAGCACCTAAAAATTAGAACTATTAGTACTACTGAGATTTCATTTGTTTTTATTGTTTGACATGGTTATTATGACCTACTCAGATAAATGAAATCTGGCATTGGTGTTCTAGCCAAACTCTTAATTCCACCTTCTATAGGATTCAGGTGATACATTATTTTAATAACTCTGAGATATGTTACAGGTTAATTCAAGCAGATGCACTACTGACATTTAAATCATGTTGCAGTTAATTTGTTACTTGGGTGAGTGACAGATAGGGATTCAGAAATTTCAGGTTTAATTCTCTTCCCATGATATTCTGTGAGCTCAGACATAACAACTCTGTGCCCATGGGAACAGAATGATGTTCCCATCTAACTAGAATGCTGTGAAGATTACTAGATATGGGATGACCCATATCTAGGTGCCATAGATAAAATTAATTTTCAGTAAAACTGCACTGCTAAATAGCTGCCATCCCAGAAACTGTTGATTCCAGTGGAGGCTCTCAAAGCAGCAGCACTTCAGTGGTCTTTGGAAAAGAAGGAACAGAACAAATACAACATCATGATAAACTGTGTTTGCTTCTGTCTTACACACTGCTAAAACTAAGGCACAAATAAAGGCAGTTCTTTTTGCAAGCCTGAAAACTTATACACCAACAATGCTGTTAGCTGTCGAAATTGGAAATCACAGAGGATAAATATTGAAAGTAACTTCAAAAATAAAAACGAGGAGCACATACAGAATTAGCATTCTACTTACATGCATTAGCACAACAAAATACCATGAGGCTACAGTACATATTTCAGAGCGTACATACAACAAAATCTTTCATGGTATCTTACCAAAGAGTTACTGAACTCTCTCTTATAATTTAAACTGTCTTTCATTATATTCACATTGCCTAACACAACAGGACCCCAGTCATATTCTCAAGGACTACTGCCACTTAAACCAAAAACTGATTTGGAATAGTAGTAATAGTAAAAATTTCCTGCATATCTGTAAGAGAAGTGTGTTTTTCATATTATAAACATGCTAAATAAGGAAAGCAAGACACAAAGGCAAAACTATGTAATGGATATACTATACTTTAATCCTAAAAGCAAATCCTGTAAGCAAATCCCAAAAATCCAAACCAACCAACCAAAAACCCCAAAACACTCATCCCCAAAAAACCCCACCACAAACCCAAGAAAACACATTCCCAGGTGTTACACAGAAAAATAATGTCCAGTTTAACAAACTATTTAAAGTATACTGTAGCATTGCTGGATTCAAAGGTTAACTAAAACAGTGCCAATTCAAGGAAACAACCTCCTCACAAAAAATGAAGAAAAACAAACAGTAAGTATACCCACATTAAGTTAGAGGTAGCATGACTACATTTCCCCACAGAAGACGCAGATCTTTCATTAAAGTGTGGAGATTCAAAAAACACCCAAGCAAGCTCAACTTACTCCTGTAAAATGACAGTGTTTCTCCATAGACATATCCATCCTTATTTCAGGACAATTATTACTTTCCTATCAAAATGCTAAAAATGTTCAAGTTCTGCTCCGAATGTAAGACAGTGACAATTCCTTAATGTATCAGATACTCCTAAACCATTATAAACAATAATGAAGCTCAGGGCTCTAATGCTATGGAAGTAATAAAAAAATAATTAGTTTTAATTCTGACCATGGGAGGACCTTGGAGGAGTCACATATCACTTTCAGAGCTTCATGAAAAGGTAATGAAGGAAATTATATATAGATAGATGACTGAATACATCTGTGATTACGAGAAATCACTGAGTGTAATTTCTTTGCATTTCTTATGGACTCTACACGTAGGTAGACTTTTTTAACTTTGTCTACAAAATGAAAAAGGCTGAAAAAACTCAAGTGCTGATGAAAAATTGCACCACAGGGAACTATCTGGAAGACTAGGACACAAAGCACACTCTACATTGCCTAGATGTTGGACAACAGTATATAAAGAACACCTAAGGATGTATGGTACTGGTAAATGTATTGCCTCTAAAATCATTTAACAAAATCATTGAAGTAGGTGTTACAATAGGTGCTGAAAGACTAAGGATCAATTTTACACTACAAAGACAGCATCGTCCTTCTCTGATACTGACTTCATGACCATAAAATACAATATGTTTCTGTTTCTCAGGACTCAATAAGACCATGGAGAATCAACAGAGAAGAAAAGCTTCCTTATTCTAACCAATGACAGTAGAAATGATCAGTTATACCCCACATAAATTACACATCAAAAAACCTCACTATTTGCAACACTTCTGGCAGTAGAAATATCACATGGCAGACTAGATCTGAACACAGGCCCTTTGGGCTGCACATCATAGCATTGTCTATGAACACACACAGCTGCTAAAAACTTTACCCCAGGAAGCAACTCCTGACCTCCAAGCAAACAGAGCAGACTGGCCACGATCCCACTGCTTAGGGCTCCACCTCCTTCAAAAAGGTGCCTGCCTGCATACATACGGCATGACAGGGGCACCATGTGGCACACTGAAGTCCCAAAACATGCATCCTTTTGATGAGGTCATGTTGTGGTGTTGTTTTGTTGTTTTTTTTCAGTTAAAAGGTACTAAACTCTGCAAATGCTACACCAGACTAGTGTTTTCATAGTTTGATACCAAATACGTATGCCACATGTACTTAAGTGTAAGGTTTATTGAAAAGGAAACAGACCACTAAGCAGAACATAAGAGGGTAGCTAGGCATGCTCTTACTGACCCAAGTCTGTAAGTGATAGTGCTTATTAGGAACTGTCTTGTGAAGTGTATATAACTTAACACTTTGGTCATGTTAGCTGATTAATGCCAAAAGAAAGCCCAGAAATTCACAGTGTCGTTGATAGCAGAGGATTTCAGAGCAACCCAAACACCAAGTTATTTGACAAAGCAGATGTACCACCCCTCTGTGTATTATCTGGATCAATTTTACTGGACAATTTTTAGATGTAAACACCATCTTTCATCTTACATTGATGTCTTTACGCAAGTGATTTTAGGACAAATCAATAATTGCAAAGAATTAAAAAGTCAATACTTACCAATAACAATAAACTGAGCCGAACACAAAATAATAACTAAGAACAGCAATGCTATGATGAGAGCCCTTTCCACTAGAAGAAACCATGATCCTAGAGAATAAACAAAGAAAAATGGTAGGAAGACAACAAAAACTGACATTATTAGCTTTACAATTTTTTCCTTCTTTTAGGCTATGATCTAGATTGCTCAATAACATATGCTATTGTTAGCATTAAGAGTTATAATAGGCTATCATAGTTTATTCCCAGCTGGCAACTAAGCCCCATACAGCCATTCGCTCAGCCCGTCCTAGTGGGACACAGGAAAGAATCAGAAAAGTAAAAGTGAGAAAATCTGAGATAAAGACAGCTTAATAGGTAAAGCAAAAACGGCATATGCAGGCAAAGCAGAAGGAGGAATTAATTTGGTACTTCCCATGGCAGGCAGGTGTTCAGCCATCTCCAGGAGAGCAGGGCTCCATCACACCTAACAATGACTTGGGAAGACAAATGCCATCACTCTTAATGTCCCCCCTTTTCCCTCTTCCCCCAGCTTTTATTGCTGAGCACAATATAAAATATTATGGAATATCCCTTTGGTCAGAGGGGTCAGCTGTTCCAGCTGTGTGCCCTCCCAACCCCTTGTGCACCCCCAGCCACCTCGCTGCAGGGGTGGTGAGGAGTGGAAAAGTCCTTGATGCTGTGTGAGCACTGCTCAGCAGTAACTAAAACATCTCTGAGTTGTGGACAATAACATAGGCCCATACCAGCTACTATGGAGAAAATTAACTCTATCCCAGCCAGAACCAGCACATAGGCTAATAAAGCTATTTCTTGTTCTCATCTTGTGTGTGACAATTTATTTTTTTTTTTCAGTATTTCTAGCTACTGTAACATTTTCCAAACTGGAAGTCTTACCCTCCACTGCAGCAGAGGATATATTTATGCTGTTGTCTGGCAGAACAAGCTAGTTAAGTTTGTGAACTACGAACAGCACAGCACATCAGAAAAAAAATGGTGTATTTAAGCTAAGATGGAACTGGGCAAGATACGAAAAGTCCAATTCAATGCTTCCCCAGCTGTTCTATTCTACCTCCAACTGCTACAATTCCTGACGAAATCCAGGTGTGTGATAAGGCATACAGAAGGTAACCTAAGTGAGAAGGAAACACTGCTTTGTCATTTTTAGAAATCATACGTTTTCCTTTAGGTCTTCCAACCATGATCCATTTAGCTTTTTTCCCCCCTGCATCTTGGGATGCCTAAGGCTGTTCAGTCACTCGTGCTTAAAGACCATGTAAGCCACCTTCCAAACTAAAATTCTGAAAAATATCTCCACTGAACTATAAAATACAGTTGATTCCTGCATCTCTTCTCATAACTTCATTTAGACTCATGCATTGAAATCCAAGATCCCCATTTCTCACATTATACTTCCTGCTGTGCAAGCCTGCACACTTGCTTCTAAAGAAATTTCTGATCTGCATCTAGATGCATACTCCTTCCACTTACTCTCCATATTTAAAAGCCGTATCTACTGTTCCAGAAAGAGAATTAAGTAGCAACACCTCAAACATAAAAAGCCAAGTAAATACCTTCAGGATAGTTTTAAATTCAAATACCCCTCTTCCCTCTCATCACTCCTCACAAGGTTACAACACAAGCATAAGGCAATCACAAAATATACTAAAGGCAGAGAAATGGAGGAATATCTGTGAACTTCCTTACAAATAAAATAATCCTAATTTAATGACTTGTTTAAAGGAGGTTTCTTGCTTCATTTGTATTTTTAAAAAAGCAACTAATATCGAACAGTAACTTCAACGCACACATGCCATTCTCTACATAAGCTAAATTATACAGGCAAATCCCAGCAATACTGTTTGATGTAACCAAGAATTATTAATAAACTGAGAGTATCTGCTTGCAGATACTCTAAAGCAGTTTTCACTTCCTCTGTAGAATTTCCAGATGACACTATCAGGTATTACAAATAGAAAGAAGCAGCCATAAAGCCTGGTATCTGCTAGGACTTCAGCATGAAGCAAACAACAAAAAATTATGTAGAATATAAAGAGAGAATAAGAGACTGTTTTACCTTCAGCTAAACCCTCAAACAAAGTTTTAAATTTTCTAGCATATACCCTCAAATCTATTGTGACCTTGCAACTATAAATTCTTCACTAACCACATTTTTCCTTTGGTGCTGGTGTACCTTCCTCGTTGCAACTGACAACTAGAAAATGAAATTAGAAAAATGACATCAGTTTCCTTCTTTGAAATCTTTGTACCACTTTCTAAATTCTGAAAACAGATAAAAAGAAAATTGTAAAACTTGCAAATGAGACTTAATTCTACCACACTTTCAAGCCTTGTTTTCTCTTCTAGAGCTTAACACTGAATGGCAAAAACAGTCGAAAAAGTTTGAGTGAGAAAGAAGTTGTAAAAGAAGGAAACCACCTATAACTCTTTCCTTTTTTTTCTAATAACAGAATGATTTTGTAGCATTCTCTCTTTCAGTGGCTGTGCCCCTCTTAATCCACTTCAGGATCATATTTGTTTTGCAATGTATATTGTTACCCTAGTAATGAGGCCCAACTGTGATTTTCACAGTTTAAATTAAACAGCAGGACATACCTGTTTGAGCTTCACAAATATTTTCATGACAAATGCAAAAACACTGAAGGACAATTCTACAGTGCACAGTAAGACTCTATGTGTTAGACATACATGACAAATTCAATGCTTCTTAGCAGCTTTCCAGAAGCAAGAAGCAAGTCTCCTGTGCAGATCAGTTAACAATACACACATGTTCAGTGAAGCTGTCACTTCTGCATACTACTACACAGACTGCACATGTACAGCAGACCCCATTAACTGAGGCACTAGAGCACATGGGCTGCGTCTGACAAGATGAGGCAAAATGGCTCACTAAATGAGAAACTCATTTAGTCACCGTTATCTTAGTTCAGCATTGTCTTCTGAAGACAACATTTAATGCTAGGAAATCGTAACAAGTTATGATCTAGCAACAGCACTTACAACCTCATTGGAAACTGCACACCTTCAGATCAAGCTATAGAGTTCTTAAACTAGTTCTATCTGCAATTTTTCCAGCATAGTTAAGTATTGCGAGATGGCATTTCTTCAAAGAAAAACTCTCTGCAGCCACTGTGATGAATGTATAAATCCCAACATTACAAAGATATAAAGATGTTTCAGTATGTAATCTAATAACATGAGCTTGTTAAAAATATCACCGACTAAACTCAAAATATGTAGGAAAGCACAGACTTTACTGCATTAGATGAGCAATTTTCAGACATTATTACAGAATGAAATAATGGGCTTGCATCTTTCCAAATGAAGCACTCCCCTGTAACTTAATCCAAAATAACTCACACTAGCATTCACGTTAGAAGGCCTGGTTCATTTGGTTTTTCTATTTTCAATTTAAATAATAAATTGTCATATTTGTTATTTTTTCCCTTCCCGTAACATTTTGCTTGTTTTCTCTCCCAAAAGATTCTAAACAATGGCAGGCAACTCACCTGTGTGGTTTCTAAGTTCAACTCTTGTTTCTCCTTCTCTGTTTGATTCCGTTACTTGACAACTGTAATTTCCAGCTTCTGCTTCCGTACTCTTAATCGTTAGGGAGGCAATACCCTTGGGTAAATTCACCTCAGATTCTAAGTTAGCTGATGGGACCATTTGATCTCTGTAGAACTCATTTTTTTCTCCATCAAAAGAAAAAATTACTTTTCCTTGTCTTTTCCAGGTAACAAACATGACTTTTGTGTTGTTTTCCTTTAGATTGGTCACACAGCAAGGTAAAATGACAGTTTTATTACACTGAGTTCTTTCAACAAATTCTGTCACATTAAACAACAATTGGGCAGAACCTATAAAGAAAAATGAAAATTGACACATTCAGAATTATTACTTAATATGCAAGAAAGGAAAATGAATTGCAACACACAACTTGGGAAAACAAAAACTCTCCCCCAAAATGAGAATGCTTTAACAGAGTAACAAGGAAAAAAATGGCTTATTGTAGCTCCCCTATACAAAGATGTAGCCATTCTCATATACATTTACTGTATAGATACCATAACCTATCATAAATTTATACATTAAAAAAGTAATAAAACTTTGGGCTGCCATTGACTTGGACACTTGCCCTAAAATGCCATATGCAGAAATACTGCATTAATGACTGGTTTCTGCAAAGCATACACATAACATTAACCACAGGCTGTCCCACTGATCAGATTTTTGCAGCTGATCACAGGGGTATCTAAAAACAGGGGTCCAGGCATCAGCTCCACAGAAGCACCTTTACAGTTCACTAAGGAAGGCAAGCAAGGCAGCTTAGTCAACCAAGCTCTGTCATTTGTTCCTTCTTATCTCTGAAGGTGGAGCCAAATGCCCACAGGTTTTGATCGTTTCTTGTAAATTCTCTCTTCACTCTTCTGATGGAGGAAGTCCATATACAATACCATACAGTAAATAAGATTATTACTTACTTAGTTTTTGAGTGTATATACAGTAGAACTGAAAATGGAGACTTCATAAAAACAAATGTCCTGTACTATAAATTATTGTGATTAATGCTACTAACAATGGCATTCAATGCAGGTAATGAAAAATCACCATCACACAGGATCATGTTACAACTGCTGTTTTTAACCATTTCTCTCCCACATTGCACCACAGTTCTAAAACAATATCAGTGACTAAATATTATTGTAAGAAAGACCTAAACCCTATGCCAAGTTTTGCTCTGAAATGAAGACTCATTTATCAATTGTTGAAAACATAAAAAATCATAACATCCGTATTTAAAAATTATACCAGGAACCAGAGGAAAGAGGTTAATTAATTTGACTGCAAAACATGAAAGCTTTGAATTCCTATATTTTCGATGTTTTTCGTTTGTGTGAAATTGTAACTTAGTTTAATAGCTGTCCTAGTAGCCACTGCTTTCCCAAAGGCCCAACAGCTTGACTATATCCACCTAATAAAACCAAGTAAGGGAAAAGATATGTACTGTAAAACAAGACCACAACCCCTAATACTGTAAGCACACAGACTTAAAAACTGGGAGTAGGTCCAGTGACTTCAGAAGAACTACTGGTATTTCAATGTCTAAATCTGCTCAAAATTGTGATATGTATTTGATGACAAATTTCAATGAGGGGGAAGGAGGAGAAAAAAAGGAAAACAATCAGTAAAAGTTGTGTCACTACTTACAATAGCTCAATTTTTTTCAAAGCAACAGTCTCAGACCAAATTTTAAAAGCACTGATCCTTGAAAAATTGGTTTAATATTCTCACAAAAGTCACTGGATTACTTCTGAATATCTAAAGCTTGTAGCGAACTGACTAAATATGCAATTATGCAGGACACCACTTAACAATGAGGTAATAATTATTCTCTGGTTTACTCACTGTATTGCATTTTTAAACTACACCTCAAAAAATTAGAAGCAACAAAAGCAGAACAAAGGGCCACTGCACCCAAACCCCAAACTATGCACTAATGAAAAATAAAGCACAGTTAAAAGCTGTAGTGCTTCAGTGGTTCTTCCCGAAACAAATTTCACACCTGGTTTATTTTAATACTACCTCATGATAAAATGTTTCTGAGTGATAGGGTTTGAGTTTTGTATGGTGGTTTGGGTTTTTCCTCCTTTACAGCTAGCACAGTTACACGCCTTCACTGGCTCCATCACAGAGAAAGGTGATTTTCAACTAAAGGAAGCAACTATACTTCCAAATATTTACCAAAGCAAAACAAGTACAACCATCTTGAAGGAACTAAAACAAATTGGTCATGATTTTCTCGCTAGTGTTAGCACAAAATGGCAGGGAGTTGTAAATTACCAATTCCATCAGTTTGCTGCTGTGTAATCTATGAGAGCTGGCATATTGTGCCTGAAGCCAATTATGAAGTACTCATGTGAACTGCTCCACCAGCAGAGAGTGCTGGGGAAATAACACGATAACACGGACGCTGCAGACAGGCACCAGCTTCCTATGTCAGCTTCCAACCTTCTTGTGGTATGAGGAAGTTGGCAACAGTTCTCAAATCCAGGAGATAGCAGACTTCTACGTAAGCTCTTAGCCTCCAACTTTCTCATGGATAAGCAGCTTAGAGGCGTCACATAAAGGTAACAATTTTAAAGCCTTACACTAAGCAGTTTGGGGGGCCTGCTTCTGAAGACTATGCAGTCATGAAGCTGCAACAGAAAGGTTGTTTCAACTGACATATACCGTACACAATCAGGAGCACGGCACATGATGGCAAAACCAGCTATACTCGGCAGTTGTACCTGAGAGACACCGGCATTTCTCACTGACTACAAAACATGCTAAGGCACTCAGCATTTAAACCAGTCTACTGCTAACTCAGGAACGTGAATTTAGATACTCGTTGTTTAGATGTGCTGCTTATGGACAGCAGAGCAATCCAGAATTGGCACATCAGCAGAAGCGTTGTCCGGTTTTTAACTCTCCCTCTCCCTACCGAGTTTCTTAAAGCGCACCAAACATAGGAAGTTAGATCGCAAGATATCATTTACCCATCAGTGGCACCCCAAGTTGTTTTTTTAAGATCAAGAAGCCCCTTCAAGCCGAGAAAGCGTACAGCCGACGAGCAGCGTAAACAAACACGGCTGTTTCTCCAAAGCACCACATGAAGCTGAGCCCGCACCAGGGCGCCTCCGCCCCACCCCGCAGCTCCTGCAAGCGGCAACCCACTCCCAACCCCGGGGAGCACGGGGGA
>NW_009952564.1:4948988-4966980 GCF_000747805.2 Chaetura pelagica
CCTCGCCCCTCTCCCACCAGCACCGCTGGGCCTTCCGAGCAGCTGTCGGGCTGATGACGCTCTACGGACAACTGAAATGTCAAGTCTGTACAGGCAGCACAAATCCTGTAAGTGATCCATTGTTGCCCTTCGATCAAAAAGAGGATAAATGCTCCTTTCCCCTGTCTGGAAAAATGCGCATTTGACTGTTTTATCAATGCTTCAACGAATTCTTACCTCCACAAGTATCCCACTTTAAGAGTTTTTTAAAGATGGAATCATCGCAAAATTCTGGATCTACAAATACTTGCACGCTAAATGCATACTTTGTTCTCAGGCATTAGGGTTAGTGAAGCAGTAAAAAAAGGACTGCTACATGTATTTGGGGAACACACACACGTGTGTGTGTGTGTATTTTTACAAGTCCCGAAGTTCAACAGAGGACGAAAGCCAGGGCAGAATCAAAATTCTGTGATAAACTGAATTTCTGGGGTTTTTTTATATCCCACGTGGTTTTACTAATTATTATTTTTTTTTAGCTGCAACGTTAATACTGCCTTAGGTGATGTTCACAACTTCTTTTAGGGGAACACACACACGTGTGTGTGTGTGTATTTTTACAAGTCCCGAAGTTCAACAGAGGACGAAAGCCAGGGCAGAATCAAAATTCTGTGATAAACTGAATTTCTGGGGTTTTTTTATATCCCACGTGGTTTTACTAATTATTATTTTTTTTTAGCTGCAACGTTAATACTGCCTTAGGTGATGTTCACACACATTCTGCCCCCCCCATTCCTCCACCACCCCCACTTTCCGAAGCTCTGTTCTCTTAAAATTCTTCCCCAGCCCTCCTGAGGTGATTAATGGATACCAATGCCTTGACTGCTGTGTTTGTTTTCGCCAGATATTCATAAAGCGCTCCAGGCATTCAAGTTCAGTAAAAAGCTTTGAGCAGTGGAAACCATCTGACTCCGGAAAACTCGGAGGGGGCTGGCACGAAGCAGCTCATCCTGCTACTGCCAGACTGGATCAGATGATGTTCTCTGGAAGCCAGAAAAAAACGGGCCGGAGAGGAGGGTAGTAGGGAAGAGATGCCTGAGTTGTAGCTCATACATCTGCGCTCAGAGTGAGAGCCAGCACGTTCAGAGCCACAGGCAAGTGTCGAGGGACAGGATCAGGACTGTGGGGAGCTGTGCAGTGTGTCGTGTTGTCTGTAAGAAAACGTGGCGTGTTCTGCTGCGAAGAGGAGAAGGCTACAGCTGCAGCACGCATTTGTGGCTGTTGCTAAGGTAGCACGTCATACACCCACGTTAGCCTAAAAGCAAAACGGCACACATAGCGAATTTCATACAGCCAGGAGCCTGGCATGAGAGAATGTTGCTCTGTGTCAGATGCTGTCTCCTGTACCACTGAACCTGGTTTCACGAATCCTTGAAAGACAACTCTCTGTGCATGCAGTTTCCCTGGGGTTTTTTTTGGAGGTAGCTGTGTGGTGTAGCTACATGTGCATCTGCTATACTTTGTCTCATAATGCTCTGCCTGCTGCTGCTGAGAAAGGTCTGCAATGCCTCTGCTTACTGATGGTTTCAGGAAGCCGGATTGTGCAATGCAAGGCAGTTCTGACACTTACGATTCCTACTGAGAGGAAGGTTTAGCTTCCCCTACTGAGCCACGTACGCCAAACAGACCTTGTTGTAATAGAATAGCTCTTTTCCTAACATCAGTGTGACCATTTTCCTCTCGTTTTGTCCTGCCTGTCTCTCTTCACCCAGTGCATGCACTGTGTAGAAGCTTGCACAGACACATCTCAGACAGTGTGAAGAGGACAGACCCATCTCTGACTGGAATATTAGGTCCGAGTGCTCCAAAAGCAATAGGTCATGCATGCTTAAAACCATGCATGAGTCCGTAATTTATGGCTTCCAAGGCACACTTTTAGGCTTTTTAATTAGGCAACTTTTTTATTATCACTATTAGGCACTGACCTGCCATTTTGTACTGGTTTAGTACTCCTAGGAGCACTATTGATTGTTGTCTGCAGTCAACAAAAGTGAAACTGCAGCAGGCATGAATGACATACATACCAGAGGCAGCTACTGCTGTGGCTGGCAGGAAGATGCTGAAGAGTGACATAAAAGTCTGCATGCCTAAAGCAAAGGGTATCTGTAGCCATGATTTGTGAAACTGACTCTGAGAGCTGTCTCCCTCAGCAAGAAATGCAGTGGCCAGAGGTCAATCTGTGTTCCTGGATTCGCTCAACGTACTTACCAGAACACTCACAGAAACCATTTTACCCAAAAGTCACAAGGGACCAGCAGTATGATACATAATACCTTGTTCTCCCTCAAGCATCATAAAGCATTTGCAGAGGAGCCTGTTATACCTTTCTTTTTTGATCTGGAGACCAAGGCATGCTGAGGTTAAATGAACTGACTAAGGTTGTATAATTAGCCAGTGGCAGAGTTGAGACTCGCTTCTGTATCCATTTCTCCAGGCCTAAGATCTAACTCTCAGAGCTATCCTGGGGGCACAGGCAGGCTACGAAGGCTGTACATCACAGCTCTATAGAACATGACGTTTTTAGAACAGGCTCAACCCTGAACTTTGTTTTCAAACAATATTTTCTTCTATCAGAGATCCTGCCTGGGCAAGATGGTAAAAATGGGATTCAAGTGACATTTATAAATACTGATAGAATTCTGAGCACTAGCATGTTAAAAAATTTCCCAAAGACCAAAGCCTGGATTAACTTTGAGTAATAGTTGCTGGAGACTTAGTCAAAAATAAAGCAATGCTGTGAAAAAGTGCTAATGTTTCACATTTGTTTGATAGGGATAAAATGCGGTCATTTTTCCTAATTTCAAACCGAATTATTTTAGGGAAACAGTGCTTCTATCATGCTTCCCTCTCCCCTATCTCACTTACTCTGTAATTGTGTAACTGAATGCTTTTTTTTTTTTTTTTGCATTTCCATTCTTACTTTGTGTTCTCTATTCACCTGCTGCTGTAGCTGCTGGGAATGATCACATAATTTATCCCTTAGTAGCCACCAAAAACCCAGCCTATGAAGCACTCTCCTGCCATGAGGGCTCCTGGAATTTAAGATTTGCAGTTGACGTCACTGAGCACCTGCTATGGGCCCCTGCCTGAGACAGCTTGATAGAGCAACTGTCTTGGATGTTATCTGCAGCTGCCCCCCACTTAAATGAGACACCTGGAGAAATGGATCAGATTATCAGAGTGACAGAGCACTGGAACAGGATGCCCAGAGAGGTTGTGGAGTCTCCTTCACTGGAAACATTCAAAACCTGCCTGGACACGTTACTGTGTGATGTGCTCTAGGTGACCCTGCCTCTGGCAGTGGGGTTGGACTAGATGATCTTTCGAGGTCCCTTCCAACCCCTAAGGTTCTGTGATTCTGTGATCAACAAGATTATAAATCACAGTATTTAGGTGGCAAAGATGGTGATCTGCTAGGCAGAATGCCTACACATTTTTCCCCTTCCAAGAAAGTGATGTAATGGTGAAACCTATGTTTGATTCCAGGGAACAGCTCCATCAAGCAAAAACTATAACTTTCTACTCTGTTCTGACAGTTCCAGAAAACTCATTCCAGTCAGGATTTGCTCAAAGAGAGGGTCAATTCTTCTAAAATATTTAAGAAGGTTCATAAGTTTAAAGCTGTACAAAGACATGACTTCCCACACAGTGTAAGTTAGAAGCCCTTTTTATATCAGAATTAGACTCTCAGGTGTCTTGGGTCTGTCAGCTGAAGACATTTACACACCTGGCCTCAGCAGCTTTCATTAGTATATTAGCAGAGAACATGTTGTCCCACACTTCCAAGTATTTGTTAGCAGTACACTGATTGTGTTGTTAGGTACAGCACGGAGTATGTTCCATGCCTTGCACTTAGCCGCTATGTCCTTGCTGAAGGCACCTACCAGCCCAAGTTGCCGACCTCCAAGTTTTGCAACCTGCAAGTACAGGCCTAGGGCAAAGTGTTGCCTCTGCCTGCATCAAACCAGCAAAATCTTTTCCTTTCATCGCAGCCAGCGGAAGGAAGGTCTGTGCCTGCTCCTGCTCTGCACCACGGCAGCTGCCCCCACAGTGATGTCCGCTCTGCAACAACACCCACGGGCAAGAGGCAGTACCTCGTGTGAGCCATTTGGAGAGACTCCCGTGGTGACTGCCTCTCCAGCGCCTGCAGACTGACTGGCTGCCTTCAGCTGGGATGAGCTGAGGATCAGCTGAGGCCTCCCAGATTTCCTTCACATGGCGTGCTCACAGTGCAGTCCTGGGCTCTGTTCTCTCTCTCCTCCTCCCTAGCCTCAACCCAGTCTGCTGCAGTCTTCCACAAAAATCCATATAAATATAATTATCATGGAGATGTCTGCCTCTAGCGATTTTTTCCTTTGGAAATAATTATAATTGGCTGTGGCAGTTAAAAACTTATCAGTGTAGACAGATGACAGACAGCACAATCACATAAGCTTCCCTTTGAGAAAATAAAACTAAAACCCATTTGTCATCCTAGTTGGGAACAAAGGGCCTTCCTCTGAAGAACCAGGCTGTGAAAACACGGAGAGAAGATTGTTACTGTGCTCACAGCTAAGATCTGTGGTAGGTAACCAAGCACAGGCAGCCCATTTGCAGCAGGGTGGTACTGTAGTAATTACAGTAATACCACTTCTTGCATCTGAGGAATACCTAGCTAGAGACATAGCACTCCATTCAGAGTTAGTGACTCAGGTCCCAAGAGGTTAATTAAGTGTCTGGAAGCAACATGGGACTGAAGACTGACTTCTCCACTGACACAGAAAAATGTAAGCATATCCCCATGGTGTCTTCGTAAGAGATACTTGCATTAGGAGCCAAAACTGGACATGGTTCACTTATAATAATAATCACTTATAATAATATTAATCACTTATAATAATTCATTGCCCTCTACCAGACAGCAGAGAAGTTTTGATTCCTAGGAGTGTCTCAGGCACAAAGTCACCTGGAGCCGTCTGACATGTGACAGTTTGCACACCAGCCCTGGGAGGAGGCTGTGCCCGTTCCACTCAGCGTCCTAGAGGAGCCCAGGCAAGGACTCTACAGCCCTTGTCCTCCCTTCGTCTTGGTTTAGCTGCTACATGTAAGGAACAAACAGCTCATTCTCCAGTGGGGAGGAATAATCCAGCCCCCTGCCCACAGTCCAAATACTAATTTTTTTTCCAGAGGATTTTAACATCTGGTTTCTCTTCAGGCTAAGTGGGTTTCTGACAGCAAATGGTTTGGGGGTGGTTGGGGAGGTGAGTGGGAGGGCTTTGTTTGGTGCTGATTTAAACCACTCGAACAACAACCATCCCTGAGGCATTTTTAAGAAAACAAAAGCTGGGTTAGGAGAATGGTTGTCTGTGGAACTGTTGACTACCCACTACATGTGAACAGATGATAATCTCAAATTCCTTGGGATACACTTGGATCTAATGGTATTTGCATAGACACAGAGAAATATTGTTAGAAATGCAACCAGTTATTGTATGGGAAAGGGCTGAGAAGACACAGAGAGGGGGAAAGACGGAAGAGATAAGGACAGAATACCAGAAACAGAACTGCACAAAATTATTTCTGTAGCTCTAGTTTCCAGGATGACAAAAAAACCTCCAACAAATTCACTAATTGACGTGCCTCACATGCAGCCACATTATTATCACTGCTACTTCACTTTGCCCAGTGCATGCATTTCACTGTCAAAGTCTTCTGTCTTTGGTTGAAACTGTGGATGGTTCCTACTTTTTTTTTTTTTTTTTTTTTTTTTTTTTTTTTTTTTTTTTTTTTTTTTTTTAATAGTCTTCTTGGCTCACAACAGCTTTGCCTGGTTAGATTTCCCCTTCTAGCTAAAAAAAGAAATTAGACTGATCTCTTTTGGCAGCTGTGAAATGGTTGCATATTGTGTATGTTTCCTTGATGAGCTTGCATGAAATGGAATTTGGTTTTCTTTTGATGGATACACCAATTTTAGCACAACGTCCCTACAAGATTAGCAAGCATTTCATTTTTTTAGAGGAATATTTATGTGCATATAATGCCATGTATGCCATTTCTATGCAGCATTATGAATAGTGCATAAAGCTGCTGGAAGAGAGTAACAGAACTGATTGAGGGATGTTTCCTCAGGGAATGCTCGATATGATTTGTGATGGCATGTAGTTTGCTAATCACAAAGCTTCAGCTGATGGCAAAAATTCCCTGAGATGCAGCTTTTAATTCTTACCACTTCTCAGAGCCAAATTCAGGTGGTGTATAATGTATGAAACTGGCTGTGCTGGGTCTGCCCAAAGAGCAGTTTAGCCCCGTGTCCTGTAACAACAGTGCCCAGACATGGATGCCTGGGAAGAGGGCAAATGTATATGGTAATTCTTACTTTCTCACTTCCTTAGTTTCCACTCTTTTTCATCTCACACTCCCCGAGCTCCCAGTTTCTGTGTATTTTAGAGCCCACAATAGTGCAGCTCCCACTGAAAAGCACTGTGGGTGGATGTGATTGCCTTGTCTTCTTGTATGGTTTTGCAGATGAACTTCAGTCTAGCCTGTGTTTCAGGGTAATGCTATTCTTAAGAATAAAATCAATGAACAACAAAGGACATATTCCAAGACAACAGGGATAAGGCCAAAATGAGTATAAAAGGGTAATATTATTACATGAGATCTCTGTTGTTACAATAGTATGAGATAAAGTGGCTGGCATTCTGCCATTCTCTCGTCCAATGTTTAATTTAGCCACAAAGGTCTTTTTCAAAATTATATTTAAGAAAATCCAGAGGGAGACAGGGGGCAATAAATCCCTTCTCTTGAAACTAAAAGCTTTTGTGAGGTGGAGATGAGGTCCTCCATGCCTTCCTTTCCTCTGTTTCCCATTCTGTCTTCCCAAGAGGCTGCTGACCCAACTGTATGGGGTGGGTGGGCAGAGGGAGCTCCTACAGGGTTAGTTATCAACTTGATCCATGAGCTGTTCCAACTCATCACACTGCTGTACTTTGGCAACTTGTGTGGGAGAAGTGCTAGAAAGGTGCAGCTGAACCCTACCCACAGAAGCTTCCTGTTAGATAAGCTTAAGCTTAATATGAAGTTCTGGGGCTGTATGTTTGCGTTTTCCTCCCGTAACACCCGACAGAGTGCTGCATCTCCAGACAGGCTTCATCCCAACACCTACCTGTACAGCCAGGTGACCATTAAAGCTGGGGCTTGTGAGAATTTCAGAGCAGTGTAGGCAGTTCACGAGGCATTGACATCTCCAGCTTGGAGGGTGTTTGTGGAGCCAGGAGTCTTTCCAGGCAGGCTGGCCCAGGCCCAGGGCATGGAGACACATGGTTGGTCTGTGGCTATGGGGCAGGATGCCAGGGATGCAGCAGCACTCCCACTGAACCCTGGCTTGAACTCTGCAACTGGCTTCTTTCAAGAAAAGCTTTTTAGCCTCATCATATGAGCATTTTTCTACCTGCATTTGCTTACACAGGAGTATTTTCAACCAACTTGTCATCACAAGTCTACAGTTTGGAGTAGGGTCAAGGAAGAAACAAGGAAGAAATTATTTTTTGAGTAATGTGAGGCAACTTTAAAGTTAGCTTATAGCTCTCCTGAAGGAGCAGGTCTTCAATGGATGTCTTTCCAAATAAATTTTATTTAAATATAACTGCCTTTAAACCTGCCTGAAGAGGTATTTTCAGGTTCTGCCCTTTGACACCAAATTTGAACTTGCAAACAGGAAAAAAGGAAATGTTCAACAGGAACTCCACTGGAGTTACCACTGGTGAATGAAATAAACTGTAAGATGGCTTTAGTTTTGTTTTACATTTCCCTATTGCTTGGAAAAATTATACTGGACATGTAACACTCAAGAATGAAATCTTGTTTATCTACCAAATAATAGTGGATAAATACAGTTCATCTCCAAAGTGGGAGAGAAAAAAAGAAGCAAGAAGGAAAATACAATTCCCTGGAAAGGGTTACTGTAAGAGTTTTTTCACTCTTTCTCCTCAAGGTAGTAGCCAAACAATTTTATGGGCTTGTAGCTGTCACAAGGAGGGGCTTGCCGTACTCCTGCAACAGTTTACACTGTGCTTAACTGTTTCTTTGTGGTTGCACCAGATAATGTAATATCTCCCCACACAGCAGCTGGAACAACTCCAGCTATTCAGAGACCAGAACTGGAAGAGCTGTGAACAAAGGATGTCTATGTGAAACCCAGCATTGTTTCAGCATATTCAGCTCACTGGGCTCTGTCTTCCTGCTCCTTCCCCCTCCTTTTCACTTTCCGTTTAGAATTTCCTTTGCTTGCAGATGTGTTTCTGAAATTGCTTAGCCTCCGTCCTCACCCAGCCTTCTGACTTCCCCTTGTTTTTTCAGCTCTGCTTATTTCCTTTGATTTCTTCTCATACCTTTTGGACACCAAAGGTAGTTCTGGTAAACATAAAGCTTGTTTGTTTGGGGTGTTTGCATGTGCACGTATGCTGGGGGGAATGTACAATGACTTGGTAGCTTATGTTAAGGCTGTAGTGAACTCTAATTTCATACCAGTCTTTTCTTCCCATCCTCAATGCCTCTTTTCCCCTCTTCCTTTAAGCAAGCTGCTTCTTTTTCCTACCAACTGTGCTTTTGTCTTGCTGTTCCCTCTTGTAGCAAAAATACTTGCTCCAGTGCTTTTGCTTCCTTGCTGCTGCCTTCATGTGCAATAGCAGTTACCTTCTGCCCCTTTCCAGCACAGCAACAGCCTCACCCAACTCGAGAGAGAGGACTCTTTCCACAGTACAGCCTTCCTGTTTCAGGAACGTCAGATTGTTTCTTCATGTTCACCAGCTTTTGTCCTCTGAAGTCCATCCTCCACGGGAGTCATCATGACTATTATGTCTGTAACTGTGACTTTCTTCACTTTGCACCCTGATACCGTTGGAGGTGCCTAGAGGGTCTTCGTTCCGTTTTCAGCTCTCTCCAAGGCAGAGGCACTGGGTTCGTGGTTTGCAATTTGGGCTGGCCACTGAGACCAATGCCTTTTTTTTTGCCTGAAGCAACTTCGCACAGAAACTCACCGTCACTTCCTCTTGGTGGGGTGATGTGTATGCCCAGGAACATGATTTCTGGTAACAGCAAGGTGTGGCTTAGCGATAATATACAACTAAATAACTGCCCTACCTGCTCACATGGTGGGAATGGAGATCAGCAGAAAGCTTAAATACATTTGGTTCCTGGGTGTCCTGGTAGTGTAATGCAAAACAGTCACTCAAAATAGCAATTGTCACTTGAAAAATGACTAATTTTTACACTGTTGGCTCTTTTAACTGTATACACCATTTGTAAGTATGCCTCTAATGACTCAGTGTGAAAACTTGCCTGCACAGCTCATGAAAGTTGCGCAAGGTCAATGCTAGAATTAGCCCCAAACTGAGTCCTCAGACTCTAGGGGGGTGGTCCTGAATGAAAGGGGACCCAGAGCACTGTCAGCTGTATTCCAACACCGGGTGAAAAGCACCAAGAAGTGACTTCCAGTACTAACCTGACCAGCCACTGAAAACAGATGCCTTTTTGTCTGGCTTTTGTTCTCAAATAACCAATAAGAACAGATCAGCACTGGCACCATTGTCTGTAATAAATGTGTTTTCACCCAGTGGAAGAGTGTGGAGTGTTGTAAACAATTATGGCACTGAGTAAAGCATAATTGATCACAGAAGTGCCACAAAGGATACATTTGCCAAAGCATGGCTTACAGATCAGGATCTGTATAATAGAGCTAGCACACTTAAGACAGTGAAAAGGATGTATCAGCCTTCTCTGGGATGAAATAAAAAATGGAGTGTCATAAAAAGCCTTCATAGCTCTTTACTCTTGTTGCATTTTCTGCATCACAACAAAGCTGTTATCTTTTGCTTGTCAGAAGGAACTTCACTGATAAACTGGTATTTTGTATTCTAAGTAACTAAAAAATAAATGTCGTGTTTCTTCTCAGATGCAGAGTTAGTTTACTCTTGTGCAGTGAGAGATCCTTCTGTATTCTGTGGGCCCTGTTCATTGCTATATTCTTGAAGCTTTATGGGGGGTCACTGCTAAAATTAGGAATAGCGAATTTGGGTGTTCAGAAACAACCCACAATGTATTGCAACAGGATAAGAATTTCTATCCTACAAGGACAAGGAGCAATACAGCTCTTGAAGATGCAGATAAGAAGGAAGCTTCTTTGCAGAAGCAGGTGGTTGAAATATAAGGGGTATTGAAAGCTTCAATGCAAAGATGTCACTCCTCCAGCTAAAGAGCTAAGCAGATGCATCTAGTTCTGAGGCTTGAGGCATAAAGGTTACAGCATATGAGAAGAGTAGGTGGTGAAGATCTGAAAAACAAAACAGGTGAGCTAGGAAAGCTAATCCTAATTCAGAAGAACAGTTAGCCTGACCCCAAAAACAAGCCAGGAGATTAAGTCCACCAGGAGAAGACTTGAATTTAGGAACAGCTTCTATGCTTTATTTTCTGCTTTTTTATTAATTCTTGGCACAGAGGTTACCACCTCTTCTTACACTCCTTATTAGACCTGAGTTTTGATTAGCTTTAGCCTTTAGCAGAAGGGTGACATGAAGCACCATGGTGTTCACCTTTCTTTGTAAGTAGCTATAATAGCAAATTCAGGCCTTCTAGAATCTCCTACAGGGTTTTCTTAGATGCTCTGAGAGAAGCTAAGGTTTATATCACAGGATAGGTGGGGACAGCTTCCTGCTACTAATCTCCTTGACACCCACACTGAATCTCTGTCAACAAGTCTCCTGGCAGTGGCTGCTTACATGCGGCACTCTACAGAGATGCACCAGGTAGTTTCCACCCAGGGTTAGCAGAAGGTCATACAGACATCCTGCATCAGTTATATTTGGGTCATGTTGTCAAACTTTCAGGTGTTTGGAGGGAAACATCATCACAGAGTAGTAAGCTGTGTACCTGAGAGAGATGAAGACTAAGTAGAAGCAATGAAAGGAATATAACTAAGTGAAGGCATGTTGTCTGTATTTAAGCAAAGATAACATGGAAGAGCTTTTTAAAGGAAACTTTTGGATTCCATCAGTTTGAATTTGTTACCTTTATATCAAGCCTGTTCACAGAGAAAATGTATTTGAGTTTCAATTGTTTATCTCCTCTAACACAATTACCAGCAATTCAGTTTTTCAATAGAGAGCTCAGAAACCCAAACACAGTATTAACTACATTCTTGTTTAGACAGAAATGTGAGGTTACTGACATCCTCATAGCAAAAAAAAACCTCTCCAAATCTGCCACACCTAGAGTAAACCTTTCTGGCCCAGGAACAAAGTCTTCCCAGAACAATATTTTTTATTCTTTATTGCCAGTATGATACAGCGGAAGATGATGAAAATCTTCAAGTATGTTTTACTTGAGCTTATAATAAACTACTTTTTGTTTAGACAGAAATGTGAGGTTACTGACATCCTCATAGCAAAAAAAACCTCTCCAAATCTGCCACACCTAGAGTAAACCTTTCTGGCCCAGGAACAAAGTCTTCCCAGAACAATATTTTTTATTCTTTATTGCCAGTATGATACAGCGGAAGATGATGAAAATCTTCAAGTATGTTTTACTTGAGCTTATAATAAGGGCACTCTACAGCAGGCTGTAATGAAATGGCTGCTGGACAGATGAGTACAAAATTAATGAACAACACTCATAAGATCACTGGGTTTTAATTGTTTTTACTGTTATTTGATAGCATTTTTCAAACTCGGCAGAAATTCCTCCTGCCATCAGACTGGGAACTTATGCACTTCCTATAACAAAGGAAACAATTATCAACAGATGCTGTCAAACCACTTGAAACCTTCTGCATCATTTTTTGGCACTAGTTTCCAGCAAAATTTCACAAATAGCCTGTCTTTCTTGATCTGACTACTGGCTTGTATTCTTTCCCAAATGGATTCTTTGAAAGGAGGTAAAATACTTATGAACCAGCAATGCTCAGAAAAGGATAGAACTCTCAAAAACTTTACAAGAGGCCCCTTCCCAAGACACAGTGAGAAACTTCAGCCCTAAAACTAGAGGAGGGCTGGGAAACTTTTGGTCCAGGGGATGCTTACAGTTTAGTTCTTCAAGTTACTACTGAATAACACTAAGATGTCACTTCAAATATTGACACCCTTTGAAAGCCACAGAAGCAGGAAAATATTTTGAATGAACAATTGCAATTAGTGAGTCATCAAGAGGAATGTTACTAGAAAGAATTATTCTGTACTTCTGACCTTAAAATATTAATCTTTGTTGATTTTTACAACAGATTGCTAAGACATGTGAGTAACTAGCATGTCTCAGCCACTTCTGGGATGGAATACTGAGATACAAACAGTCTTAGTTAAGACCAGAAATGAAAAAGGACAGAATAAAACTAGCCAGTAAGTGAAAAACTAGCATTCAAATTGCTACTTGCTCAATAAAAAGCTCTCAACCCTGCTCATACCAGTGCTGCCTGGGAATTATTTGCAAAACAGTAGGGCTGTTACTAGTAGGCTGAAAGGCAGACATTCCCAGCAACACCAAGCCTGGGAGCGCTGGCTAAATATTAGCTAATTCCTGAGAAAGCCCTGGTAATGCTGTTTGCTGAAAGAGGAGATAAAGTTAGTAGGAATTGGCAGAGAAAAACAACCTTTGCTACCTCAGAGCCTCCTGTGGAAACCCCCCACCTATGAGCTGTATTCATGCAGAAAAGGTGCCGATCATATTGTTTACTTAAGCTCACAGGCCAGGCTTTTCCCAAGTCCAACCCTTTGTCAGAAAACACCCAGCCCTTTCCTAAAGCCTGAATGTGCAACGAGGAAGCGGAAAGCAGTGTCACGGCGTGAAGTGGGGCAGGGTATTTTATTCCCAGGCGGGTTCTTATGCTGCCGGAGCAATGGGCTGGTTCCAGCCCAAGGCCAGGCAGGGGTGCGTGGCCCGGCGGGCACAGGCAGAGGCAGCTGCCTTGCGGGGCACACGGCAGCTCTGACATCAGGGAGCGGGCTCAGAGCCAGCGTGAAAAGAAACAGCATCGCACTGATTTCTCCCTTCTTTTTTTTTTTTTTTAAATTAACATTTGTCAAACTTGGAGAGAAGCCCAGGCTGCAAAACTTGGACCAAAATTCAAAGAACTCAGAAGCTGGAAATGTTCACATACAAGCTCTTCATTTATGCCTAGTCTTTTTTATAGGTCATGCAGAGATGACTTAATTGCTCTTACTGTAACTTACAATTAGCAATACAGTGATTTTTTTGTACATGATAATGCACAGCAGAGCTATGCTGAAAGCAAAAACAAAACCAAAACCAACCAAACAAAAAAAACAACAAAAAACCCCACACTGGCAATGTTTAATAGTAGGTGGGCATTTGTTTTCCTTTCCAAGGAAGAATTCTCCCTGAAGTTCCTCCCTTTTGGGTGAAGGAAGAGCTGAAGGACTTGAATACCATCAGCAGAAAAAAGTGACAATGTTTTACCAGACCTGGGCGTTATTTTTTACAGTTAGTGGTTTCTCAAAGTCACGTGAGCTTCTTGCACAGCAGTCACTGATGCAAATTCAAACGAGTAACTTGTGTCATTACCAACATACTGAATTCTTGGCATATGACTGAAAGCCACTATTAAACTCTTGCAATTTCACCAGTAAGTCACTAATGCCACAGAAGGCTCTCCATGTGAGAACTGAGTTAAGAGGTAAAAATCCAGCCCTCAACTTCGCACTTTTTACCAGCACAAGCACATAATATTCAGTAAATCATGCTATTGCATAGTAGAGAATAGGAATTGGAGTATTATATGTATTAAAGGTGGTAATGCATGTAACATCACTCTGAAACATCTGAAATGGCCTGTAAACAGCACCTCTAACAGGGTACTGACATCTAAGGCTACTGCCAGTTCTCAGCAGGGCACTTGCTTGCGTTACATCCTAGTCTAGAGACAGCCCAGGGAAATAAGACATTGGGTCATATTATGAGGTTGAGAGAGATTTCAGAGTTGCAGAAACCCTGCAAAGTAATACGTTGCTAGTGCTCCTTTTCTGGAGCTTTAGGGAGTACAGGCAGTAGAGTGAGGTAGCTACTGATGAGCCTTCCTCAGTCACCAGTTTCCAAGAACCAAGTCTCAGCTCTCCCTGGGGCCATTTATGAGAATGATGTATTTACAGTCCTCATGGCAAGGACAAAAACCATGTCTCCTCTGATCAGATTCAGCAAATGAAACTCCTTGTTTGTCCCTCTGTGCTACTTCTGGATCTGTCTACAGCTAGGTTCTATCTGGCTTCTAGGACATGTAACAGGGACACCATGTCTCCGTGCTGGCATATTTCAGAGGAGTGAAAACAGTGAAGAACCTTGGAAGAAGAGAGCTGTATATAATTGTTAACTCTTAAGAATAGTCCTTCTGCCCCAAATATTCTTCAGAAGGGGGACTGCTTTATAGCACAGCACAGCCTCACGTGCATCCTGCTAACTTAGTGGCATTTTCGTTTTGTTGGTCCAGATCTGACATGGCATTGGTTAATGAGCAATGCCTGAAATAATGTGAATCAAGTGATTTAATTTTAATGTGGCTTCTGCTTCCTGCGTTGCTTCAGCACTGGAATACTTACAGAGATAATTGCTTTTTTAGAACAGCCTTTCAGGCTGCTTGTGACAGATCTCATTGCTTTCCTCATGCTTTTAAGGAACGTGGTGTGGCCACTTGCTGCATTAGCAAAACAGCTTTCTAAGCAGGGTCAAGTGGTTTTACTGTCTAAATGGGCAAATACCATTCTTTGCCTCTTGAGACAACAACAGAAATGTCCTTGTTAGATTAATGCAGTTTCAGACAATGCTGTGAAACATAATGTAGATTAATTACAAATAATTAGCACACTATTTTAGAATTACTTTGGCATAAAGGAGGATAGCTTTTCTTCTGGAGATTTTTCTACCACATTAGAGAGTTTTTGGTCATGCTTGTCTCAACAGATTCTTTCTAATAGAGTAAGAGGCTTGATACATAAGGGAAGGTTTTTTGATTAATTGTGTTTGTTACATTAGCATGAAGGAGGAGTTATTTTGGGAAAGTATTTACATAAACAGCATTTAGACAGCACAACATTCGCAATCCAAAAGCATCAGTGAGCTGCTTTGCAGGCAATGCAGAAGGGGATTGCTTTATCTTAAGTTGAAAGAAATCCACTGTTAAATATGCAGTAGCAACACCACCTAACAAGAACATGAGTAATAACATTTCTAATTTAAGCTGAATGTGGGAGGATATAGGTAGGCAGCAAAAGAAGTTGGACACTGATTTCCAGTGTGATTCATAGAAATTTTCAGCAGTTGCTTGCACAGGTAAAGTGTAATAGTTGACATTTACATACAGCTTTTCATTTATTAAAAGCTGATGGGTTCATGGCTTTTTCTTATTAGCAAATGCTGAAGCACAACGAAGTTAGGAAACTGGCTTATGGTACTGACTGTATAAAGCATCTTGATTTTCAGGCTGTCCTGGTTTGAGCCAGGATGAAGTGAATTTCTTTTTACTGATTTTTCTTTTCCTTCAGTAAGCTCTTTTAACTAGCAGCAAGTTTTCCAGCTACTGGACTGGTAACACTGGAATGTTTATGTTACTGCTGAGATGCCAAGGTCACTTGCTCTGCTTGTTGAAACTGCAGCCTCTTCTGCTACAGGAGCAGAATAGTCCTATCTGTAACTTCCCATAGGGTAAATGGACTAGATGGATGGCCAGATTGACCAAGTATTCCATTCCTTATATCTACATAACCTTAGTGCAAGGTCAGGGATCACAGAAGACAACTTCCTTGTTCTCCTTCCCTTCTCTTCCATCCATGACTGGCATTGGGGCAGGACTCCATCCAGCCATCACCATTGATCCCTAGATTTCTGCATTCCTGACCCTCATCACTCTCCCCTCAGCTCCTGTCTGCTCTGCCTCTCTCTCTGGCAGCTCCAGGACATTTCAGAGCTGCTCACAGCTCAGGAGATGCTGGGGGAGGTGCTGGGGGTGGAGGGAGGCAATAGGGTTTTGCACATTCAAACACATCTGTATATAATTGTACCTACTTTCTTTCACCATTAGTATTTAATTAAAGCCTTCAATCCAGAAAGTCTCTCTTCTTTATCCCTACCTGGGTAGGAGGGGGAGTGGATCCTTTTTGTCACTGGTTCAATTTCTGATCCTGAATCAAACTGTGACAGACACAGAACGGATCCACTGATTCTACAAAATACTGCTCACCTTTAAGTAAGAGAAACTGTAAGGTGAATGGAATTGCCTACAATACTTAGGGGAGGAATTTGTACCAATATTGTCCACGGCTTAGGAACAATGGTAATCACAAGGATGTACTAGTACTTTAATAAGGTTACTTCTTTGTTCCACTCTCCTTCATTACCAATAACATCTACAGACACTTCCGGCTTACACATTTGCCAAGACAAAGCAAGCTCCCCATTGCCATTACCTTTCCAACCCTCTCCTACATTTTTCTTCTCATTCCATATTATACAAGTAGATTTGGCAACATTTTTCCTCCACAGAAATCAGAATTAGGTGTTCTGACACAAGAGCAGAAAACAAGATAATCCAAATTATGTCCATGGAGCTCTAGTACATAATATCAATGAAAGCAGCATTTGACCCAATGCTAATATAAAGTGACTCTGGAGCAGCGATGACACATAGAATAAAAATAGATAGCAAACAGTATTTTCCAAATGGTATCTTCCAAACTCTTGGGTCTTACATAGATTTTGTCATTATTATTTCTGTTAGAGGCAATGTAAAAATAAAAATATTTACACAAAACAGCCACACTGGTCTCTGCACTTCTCATCAGTTAAAAAAAAAACATATAATAAAAAATGAGGACTAGGGTGGTTGCCCATTCACAAATCTGTGTAGGGCCGCCCTAGGAGCATGCCAATATTATTGAAACATTAGTTTGTTGCTTATTCATGAAATTCAATTCAACCCAACAATTTACTTTCACTTGAGGCTGATACCAATTTTGACCTAGCCTTTTAGAAAGGGTAATGCTGTATTATTTCAATATCATCAGTTAAAATCAGTTAAATGCTTTAAGCTAAATGTATGTAAACGGGAATAACAGACATTTTTAATTCCTTTCAAGTCCTTTGCATTTTCTTTCAGCACTGTGCCAGATCAAGATTACAGACTGTTAGTATCATTCTCTAGACTTTCACACTATGTAACATTCTGCAATTAAGTAGACACAAGTTCATTAATAAGAATTTATTAGTGTATTTGGGAGACATCCGCAGTAAATCTTTATAGCACAGAACTAAAACATGGCTCCATGTTGTGTCCAAAGTGTGCATGTTGCTTCTTAAAAGTGCAGTATGAGCATCTTGTTAAAAACAAAACATGAAAAAAGAACATGACCCAACAAAAAGGAAACTTCTAAACTACCAAAAAAGGAAATGGTAAAAAACTGTATTTTGGGCAAACCAAGTCAGAGTCAGCTCCAAACAGTTTTAATAGGCACCTACTGTAGCTTCTGGAATCACTGTTGCATGCATATCTCTAGTCATCAAGGACTTCTCTTTCAGCTTTGACTGGAGTAATGTGTGCTCCATTACACCAATCTGTATGTCCATCTGAACGGTTTCTTGCTTCAGTTTTGTTAAGGCCTGTTTAATCTTCACTAGAGGAGCTGTTAAAAAAAAAAGATAAACAGTGCAATTCTTTCAGATACTTAACACAAAAGCATTATTTTCTATAATTCATTCCTTAAAATTGGAGTGTTGAATGAACAAGAGGGCGTTCTACTCTAAAGACATGATTGTACCGAAACATAATTTTTAATATGCAAAACACTTTAAAGATGGCAATAGGCGATGATAATTTTGCTGTCTTCTTGACATCTGGGATCTGCATAAAGACGTGCATGAACATTAAGATAGGTTTGTCAGTGATGTGTTTTGCCCAGCTGAAAGCCTCATCCCAGTATCTAAC
>NW_009952564.1:4967031-4985534 GCF_000747805.2 Chaetura pelagica
GCTTCTTTCTTTGTTTCAGATCCATCACTTCCCACTAATAACACTCTAGGGATGCTGCTGCTGTATCATATTGCTTTTCAGAATTCTGGGCTCTAGATTTTATCCTGACATTTGACTAAGCCATAATACAGAAAAGGGGTTGCAAGGCAGGTGAGTAGCTCCTTCACAGTGAAGCAAAGGTGTAAAAAGATTCTGTAAACAGTAACGCTTACAACTACTTAATAAAATTAGCTGTAATGGTTACAGTTAAATATGGATACAGTTTGCATATTTAGCCCTACTGTGACATGCAGCAATTTATTTCTATTTCATACACCTTATACCTTTGCAATAGAATGCATTTATCAGGAAAAATATCAAACAACCAAATCCTGAGTCTGAGACAACCTAATTCAAATAGGTGTATAGTTTTAAATACTAAAAAAGTCCAAACATCAAAATATCAAAAAGAATTTTCTCTCACTGACTCCAGCCAGCCTTAGGGAATCTAACAGCTACTGTCAGTAAGTATTTCAGAGTAAAAGGGCTGAAACCTGTAAGTGAATTACAATTACTTCCAGTGAGTTGATAATTATTCAAAGCAGAGAAAAAACCCAAATTATTGACCAAAGGGGGAAATCCTGGAATCTCTACCTTCTGCAGATTTACCCAACCTTTTCAAAGAGGTTTAGACTCCTTATTTTCTTAGACACCTTTTAAAATTTTAATATTGATAGATAGTCTCCCATTCTGTCCTTGGTTTTTATCAATAAAGGACAAATTCTGTACCTGTCACGGAGGATGGTTTGAAGCAAAAACATACTCACCGCCATCAGTCATACTGCTTCCTTTCTCTTCCGTTTCCTGCTTTACTCTCTCCAATACTTCTGTAATCTTAAAATAAATATTTTTTCTTAATGAAACCAGATGAATGTCAATTTCAAAAAAAGAAAAGAAAAAAATTATCTGCTGGATAACTATTAGTTTTTAAAAAATCTATTAGTGTTAGTCAGATATGGAGGAACCGTTTTTTTCATGGAATCATGGAATTGTCAGAGTTGGAAGTGACCTCTAGAGATCCAACTCCCCTGCTAAAGCAGGACCACCTGGAGCACATCACACAGGACTGCATCCAGGCAGTCATCCTATGTGACTATTCCAGACACACAGAGCCATTACAAAAATTTCTGTCTTGAATATTTGGAAATTAGGCAGTAATTCTGAATTAAATGCCATGGAACACTCAACATGCTAAGGCAGTTCACAGTCTGGGGATTTTCCTTTAAATTTAAAGAAAAAAAAGAAAACACAACTGAAAAACAGCTTTAGGTATTTGTGGTGGTTCAGACCTGCAAACCCACACCCTGCCCCCCCCAGGCTTCACTGCAGTGTCAACACCAGCCAACATCGTTCTTCGTTTAGTTAAAAGGGCCATGGGCCCAGCATTATTCTTGTTTCAATTGCACATGCAGTAGCCTGAGACAGTCTGGCATTTTCTGATCTTGCTTGCTGGAGCAGCGCATTGAAATAATTGGCTAACTCTTGTTCTAGTGCAAATGCAGTGATTTAGGGTGATTAGGCACTCCCTAACCAGGGTGTCTTGTCTGGTAAAAGTAGTATAAATCCACATGTGATGTGACTAAAATTGTGGCCACAATGGAAAAATACTGACCAAAGTATTGGGACTCAATAATCTTGGGACTCTATCAATATAAATCCTAAAATGAGGCCCTCTGGAGCTCTCTCTCTTTGGAGTGTGATCGCAGCAGACTGCTGTCCTGTGCCTCATGAGGAAAGTTCACCTATCCTACGGAAAGGTGAGTTGTTGTCCTTTACCATGGAGGCCAGATTAATTTCTATCTGGGCTATGGACTTTCTAATTCCCTCCCTGCATAGCCTCACAGCATTTCTGTAGTCCTCATGAGTGGCCTGCCCCTTCCTCCAAAGGTCATGTTCAGCCAGGCTGGTCTTAAATCCACTGGTTCACCTTATAGCCCGTGGGGATGAGCTGCTCCTGTGCCCTCAAGACTTCCTTCTTGAAGAGTGTCCAGCCTTCCTGAACTCCTATACCCTTCAGAAAAGATTCCCAAGGGATTCTGGCAATCAGGGTGTTGAACAAGGTAAAGTTTGCCTTTTGGAAGTCTGGGTGGCAGTCTTGCTGCCCCCCCTCCTGGCATCTCTGAGAATAGAGAACTCTAACAATTTGTGGTGTCTGTGCCTGAGATGGCCTCCAACCATCACATCTCCTACCAGCCCTTCCCTGTTCACAAAGAGCAGGTCTAGCAGGGCACCTTCTCTGGTTGGTTCACTCACCAGCTGTGTCAGAAAATTATCTTTGACACATTCCAGGAACCTCCAGGACTGTTCCCTCTCTGCTGTGCTGTAGTTCCAGCAGACATCAGGGAAGTTGAAGTGCCCAAGAAGAACAAGGGCAAACGACCACAAGATTTCACCCAGGTATTTATAGAACAGCTCATCAGCCTCACTGCCCTGGTTGGGGAGATCTATAGCAGACTTCCACAGCAATATCAGCCTTGTTGGCCTTGCCCCTAATCCTGATCCTAATGCAATCTGCCTTGTCATCGTTAGAGTCTAATTTTAGACATTCATAACCATTCCTCATATACTGAGCCACCCCATCGCCTCTCCTTCCTGGTCTCTCTGTCCTGAGGAGCGGGTAGCTATCCACTCCAGTCGTGTGAGATATCCCATGTACCTGTGATAGCCATTATGTCATAGTTTTCCTGCTGCATTATGGCTTCCAGCTCCCCTTGTTTGTTGCCCATGCTGCACGTATTGGTATAGATGCACTTTAAAAGGGTTAATGATCTTGACATCTTTTTGTGGGCACGCGTCCTAATTCCTGCCTGACCCTTCTCAGGTATTTCCATGGCTTCAAAACAATAAATAACTATTGTCTTTCTGCTTCCCACTATATTTCTATCTCCTGTCTCGACTGAGGTGGCAGAGGGAGTCTTCTCTAGCACACCATCTTACAAACCCTGGCATGTATCCCTTGGGCTTATTTACAGCAGGCTCAGCTTTATCCTCTTCCCCCTTTGAATCTAGTTTAAAAGACTGTCAATGAGCCCAGCTAACTCCTGCCCCTGTGATTTACTCATAAACCATTGACCAAGTCTGTGACTAGGACTGGATTCAGCCCACTTTCTAAGGAGAAAGCGAGGGGGTCCACTCTGAACTTGTGACTCAACAGGAGGGCCTCCAGATTCTCTTCCCTGATCCCTGTGCAATTCACTCCAACCTGATCCTGATTCCATCTCCCCTGTCTCTATACACATTATTTCCCCTGATCCCTGTGTAAGTCACTTCCATCCACTTTCAACTCATACACATCCCTTCCACATAGTAAGTTATAGAGTGAACCTTGCCACCAAACTCTTAAGTCATGCTTGTATAAATGTATATTAAAATCACCTTTTCCTAAAACCTTTTTCAGTGATTCTTTAAGCGATCCCAAGACCTTCCACTCCTGTCTGTGACAGTATTAAGATAATTTCAGTGGTATGGAAAAGTTAGTATTTAGCCAAATATTACTTTTCTATGCTTGGATTATGAAAATTTCAAATTGCTAATTTTAAATAAAAGTAAGAATTATGCTTTTCTTCTTACAAAGAATTCATGGACAAGACTTGATTAGTCCTCAATAATTCTAGGACACAGGTTATAAAATACAGAACATTTACCCTCTTTTACCAACTGGGGAAATTAGGAGCTCATAAGTTTGCCCAAATTCACAAATTAAAAATCAATGGAAGCCTGGGTTTAAATTTTAGGGACTGGACTAGATTGCCTCCTCTAAACAAAATAATAATCTTTAACATAAGAACAAATCAGAAAGAATCCAAAAACTGCAAATACTAAATGCCAACTCTCTTAAGATTGTTTAAAAATAATAATTAAAAAAAAAAAAAAAAAGTGAAGATGTGTTTTACCTCAGAAAGCACTCTGATCCTTTCAGTTACTCCTCCACTTCCCTCCTGGTACTTCTCTTTAGCCTGAAAAGAAACATGTTTTTTGCTGTAATGACAAAGCTGAAGAGATTTATAAAGATAGCTCAGAGAGAACATCAAAACTTGCGCTCTCATGTCCCAGTTCCAGAAGCTCTCCCGCAAAATCCCAGTAACATTTACAGCACTACACATATGAGGACAGGCTAGAAACATCAGCCCTTGTAATGAATATAATTTAAAAACGTAAAACTGTTTTTATAATTGTTATAGCCCTAATACACAAACATTAAGAAGTATGTTTTCTAAGAATTTCCATGAGGAAATAAATTGAAAGAAAATTTGCCAGAATACAGACAGCATTGAGTCCTGAAACCCAGAATACTTCTTCATCAACAGTAAATTAATGTCTTAGAGTTTCTTAAAGTATGGTAAACATAAAGCACAGAGGTCAAATCCTGTTAGCCTCATTTTAATGTCATCCCCACAAACAGAAGGGCTAGCCAAATGGCAGCCCTCCTAAGGGCCTATACAGGCCTCCTAAGTAGGGGACCAGAAGTTTCTCAAACAGCATTCTCTTGGCATACAAGCTGAATGAAGCAAAGAAGTAATCAGAGTGCTTTGTGCACGTTAGCACGAGTAATCAATACAAGAGATGAGGGCTGGACTGAGACTGTAGTTTCTCTGCTCTTCACAGATGTGTGAACTTCACAGGGAAAGCAGAGCTAGCAGTTTACTAGCTGCTCAAGAATGGCAACAGAATTACATATTTCTTAGGTCTAAAAACACTTATTTTCCCCTGTAGAACAGCTGAATAAAAAATGGCTAGTTTAGTTTAAAAGCTATATAATTTGACAACAAATCAACATCTCCCTTGCCTTATGGCCAACTGCAGAACTCACAGATAACTCCTCCTAGTCTTCCTTGCCTTCACCCTCATTTAATAGCAAGTTAATAATACCAGGCAGTAACAAAAAGATCGGTGCATTACCTCACTCAGCAAGGCTTGTGCTGAACAGTACTCTTGAACCAAGTGCTCCAACTGATTGTTGATATACTTTTCTCTGCTATTGATCTTTTCCAGTGTTCTGCTGATTTCATTATGGAGTTTGTCAAGGTAACCCTAGAAAACCACATTCTGTTGGTTTGCAGTATACAGATAGCATGCAAAGACTATTAAAAATGTGCTGTAATTAAGAAAGGATATGGAAGCCTTTAAGTGAGAGGGAAAAATAGCACAGAAATCCTGTGTTTAGCAAAAAAACTCACATTTCTTATGTGTTCTGGTTTGCCCACCTCCAAACATGTATTGTAAGCTTAACTGCTTCCATCACTCTCCCCCCCTCAATTAATTACAAATGACAATGTCAGTAAGTTGCCCTAACAACCATATTCGACAGTATTTTGTTTCTTTTTTAATCAGCACTTATTTTCAGATTGTATCATTCTATTTTGCCCTCTGTAGTCAGGATGTACTTATGGTAATACATACATGAACCCTAATATCTCTGTTAATCCTCACATATACAGCTCTTTCCCACAAGACATTTTGCCAGTCCCACTGTCCCTAACCATGATATGTTTCCTTTTTTAGTTTTACAGCATTAGCACAAATAAAATTAAGAAAAAAAATCAATTTAGTTCTTAGTGTACATCAAGTGAAGGAGAAAAGAAAAATGCTGTCAGATCAGTGAAATAGTCTTCACATACAAGACATACCCTAGTTTCTTTTAAAGAAGATTCAATTCCATCCTTATGCTGATGCATTTGATCTACATGAATCCTCCAATCCTAAAAAAGATGCCACAAAGTAAAACATAGGTAAACACAAGTTTTATCTTCCTCTGTTTACTAAACAAAGGCTAGTATGCAAAGCAGGGTCAGGTCTCTTTTATACTACTACTGTCTATCATTCTGCCACTGCTGTGTCCATATCCAGCGGCACTTGCTTAATGTGACACAATTTATAAACTTCCTAAATGTCACATGTGACCATCAGATCTATAAACAAACACTGACATCCTCACTGATACCACAGTAGCTATGCTTTTTAGAGTCTGTTTGATCTTCATGGAACTGTTTCTGCTAGAAACCATGCTCAGAATAAGTATTGAAAATACTGGTGATAGCTGCACTAGCTCAGCTTTTTCTTAGACAAAATGAGTGCTTCAAATGCACAGCATATACCAGTTCCAAACTATCAGAACTTCCCTTCCTACTTAGCCCTTACTATTATCAGAAGGGGGAAAATTATTGGCAGCTTCTAGGTCACAGGAAACACACATGGACTCAGAGATGGGGGATGAGAACAGTGCTGTTTTAACTTGATACATAGGTGTCTTTTACTTAGAAATCAATTCCAGTTGCCAAGCATTATCACAGTTTTTTCCATATCAGTGCAAACTTTTTACATCTCCCAGACACAAAGCACAACAGCAGACAGACTGTGAGTTCAACAGGAAGCAGAGCAGCAGAATTACTGCTTTTTCAGTTGTGTGATATTGGGTATGCTAAGAAATACTTTTAACATTTTAAAGCTTTTAGCACTGTACACTGTAGGTGTAAAAAAAATAAAAAGTTATGCTAATAAATCTTTATCACTTGAAATTAAACTTTAGCAGATTTTCTTATAAAATAGGGACCATACAGACACATGGAAGGTGACAGTCTTTGATTCAGTAAGATTATCTGATCGAGGACATTGTCAAAAAGGATGCTAAGTAAAACAGAGAGAGGCACTAAACTGACTGACAAACAATAATGGAGGCAGTAACAAGAAACAAACCTGGACAGCTACAGTAATGGGTAGGGGAATGTGGAGTGTGAGAATGTTTGTAGCAGCATGGTTATCTGATAGAAGATCTTGTCAACATGGGATGATAAGGAAATAATGTGTAAAATTCAATAGCAGACTTAAAACTGAACTAGCCTTCAACTAGTAGGCCTTAGATCTAGGCCTGGGTATGAGGCAGGAAAAAGATATTCAGGGGAACCCACAAATGTAGAGTCTCCTTAAGATAAGCATGTGAGTATATGCATCTGTTGGCTGGCAAGCATCAAGCAGAACTAGTCACCAAGTAGAAGAGCAGTGAAAGTTAAGAGGGCCCAGGATCCAGGCAGAGGTATCAGACAGAAGGACGATGCTGATACTTGAGGGATCCATAAATGCACATGTGCTTGTGAATCTAGAGAGAAGGAGGTGTGTGCTTTTACTACTTAACTTCAGTCTTAATTAGCTCAAGAGGAAGAATGGGGCCTGGCTGTCTATACTCATGTTTTGTGGGATTCCTAAAAGTGCTGTTGAAGAGAGGGCCTTGTTGACAGCAGTTTGTGTAGCTGCCCATGTCAGGGTCCTTTGTGTGTCTGTGTGATATACGCTTAACTTGGATACTGGTTGAACCTGCAAACATGGAAGATGCAGGAGCTGCATCCGTCAGTCTGGGAGATACCTGATCCCAGAGCTCCTGAAGGATACAGCCACTTCTATGTACAGGGTACAAAACAAATCCCGGCTTAAAACAGCTGCACACTTAACCATCTGCCACCCGTCAATCATAGACAGTTCCACTGATTTGAAGTGAGGCTATCCCATTGCATAGGACCTAAGATAGGACATAACTACCAAAGGGCTGGTGCTCCTGTCTCGCCGTCTCAGAATAGGACAGCTAAGCATCTCCAGCAGCTGTTCAGTGGATGAGATTCAACTGCTGTTCACAACCATGCTGCTGCCCACTCTTCTCTTCAGAACAAAACAAAGACTAGTAGAGAAAATGTGCTTATGTTGGGGTTTAATTCTGTAGCAGACTCAAGACATTTTTTTGGTCTGGTGGCGATTGTTCACAATTTGCCAAAATTTGAGGCTTAAATAACAACAAACACAACCCCTCCTTGTCATCCCTTCCCTACCCCTGCTGCCCAGGACTTTACAAATAAGTTGTAGCTTCTAATGCCATTGATGAAATAATTTACCCTTTCCTGATACTACATTTACATGCACAGCTTAGGAAACAGAATATTATGCTTTTCTTGTAAAATTTAAAAAAAAAAAAAAAAGGCCAAATTCTTATCTCCAGTTATCTCTGAAAGTATGAAAGCACAGAAGCCAGGAAAACACGAATCGTCTTTTCACGTCCATTGTGACAAATTCCTTAAAACCAAGACATGGTGCGTTAAACTGGAAGATAGTAAACCTCAGTTCCTACAGTGGCTTCAATTTTCCATGTATGTCTTTATTATTTACTGTGAGGATCAAGCATCATGTTCTCTGTAACTGATCAGCTTGCCAAGGATCACAGAAAGGTGGCTCAAACCAGGCCATTCTTCACACAGAAGAACGCAGTACAGTGTAAAACGGGCAAGCAATTTTGCAGACAGTTGAGAGCTTAGCCTATTTTTGGTAAGATAATTAACTTTCATTGAATTCTGTATCACTGCTGCAGATTCCTCCAACACCCCAGGCTTCCAGGTCACTACAAATAAGCATTTTCAATACTGCACTGATCTGTGCATGCTACAGCTCCTAGAAAGAATGTTTGTGGCAATCAATGCCAGGAACAGGTCCTAGGTTTGGACTTGCCAAAGCTAAAAGTCTACTTCTAAGCTGCTCATTCTAGACTCCTTGAAATAGATTATGGAGAGAAATACACATTTCCAATAAATGAAGAATTTCATCTTGATGTAGTTACCTGTATAGGTAAGTACAATCAGCCAAGTACTCACTTCCTTTTGCTAAACACAAGGAGAGCCCATGATGACTAGATCAGAGGTACAGATCTACTATATTGTCATGTAAAGTTCAGCAAGATTAATTCCATACAATCAACCTTCATGTGGCTGACAAATGGAACAGTTGAAAGGTAAGAAGTTCATCAGCTCTCCTCCAGGATGAGGTTTTGTTAGCTGCTAAACTAAGAGTATAATTTTTCAGAAGTGTGAATACATTGGAAATATTTAATGTTTTAAGGAGTTTCCACTGAAAAAATATATGGAAATAAATATATAGAACTAAGGTGCCCTGCAAGTATCAGAAAAAAAATATTCTTATAAAATATTGGAAAAAACCCTACTAAAAATATTCCTTTCAGGGTCAAAGTAAGTGACAGGTTCAGACAAGATAGCACTGCAGATCACATTATTCAAACTTGTTGGCATGACCGAAAAAAATTGTCAATGGAAAATAAACAATATTGATTGAAATCACACTTTAATCACCATGTTACACACTCAAATCTATTCTTGCATACCTTATTGTCCGTCCTAACTGCAACCTTCAGCTGCGGAAGCACACGTTCCACTTCCAGATTCCATTCTGCTGCATCTGTAGTGGACTGTAAAATCTCTTCGTGTTTTGCAGCTTCATTCACGTCCTATGTGAAAACCAGAACATTTATGTACAAAATATCAGTTAAACACAGTGAGAACTGTTAGAAATCATGCTACAATGGCCTACATTGTTCAAATTCAGAAAATGTTTATATCCAGAATGATTTAGACTACAGATGTAACAGATTTCTTTAATAGATTTCTTTCAATTCATAAATACTAGAATTAAATATATATATCTCTCCTAATAATATATTAATTTTTAAATAATGAAATGTGTATTATAAGCAGTTATAATACATTCCAGAAATAGCGGGGAGTAGGATTAAAATACATTCATGAAACCAACACCATGTTTCCCTTAAAGTCTCTGCAAGAATTTCTTGCAAATGTTTCCAGTGACCTTGCCAGTTTAGAAACTGGCAGCACATTTAAAGGAAACTGATTCATTCGAGTTGGAATGTTTTTTTCAAGTTTAGACTATTCAAGTATTTTCAGACTTAAATCCAACAGAAATAAACTGCTACAGATGTAAAAATCTCTCAAGAGAGGACTGGTGGGTAGCAACTTACTGCTCTGTATGTCTGTGCCTTTAGAACATTCAGGTCAATAAAATTTTCTTCATTGTCTGACTCTTCTTCCTTAGGGAAAGTTGCAAAACAAGACTTCAATAAGTATCGCACCATTTTTAATGCTCCAGAACAAGGAGTATTAAATTCCATATTTCTGAACAACACAAGACTTAGAGAGTTTATGATAATGGAGCCTGTATTTACTTAAAATCTTATGAGAAGACACAGTATCTGGGACAAGATGAAAGCTACCCTACATTTCCCTCAGGGTGCCACGGTATTTGAAAACTAAACCAACCAAAAAAAAAAAACCAAACCCAGACAAACCAAAAAAAAAAAAAAAGCCCTCTCACATTAATTGGGCCATTAAAGAGTCCAGCGCAGAGCTACAAAAACGATTAAGGGAGTGGAACATCTTCATTATGAGGAAAGGCTGCAGAAGAGGATACTGAGGGGTGACCTCATCAATGTTTACAAATATGTTAAGGGCGAGTGTCAGGAGGATGGAGCCAAGCTTTTTTCAGTGATGTCCAGTGATAGGACAAGGGGCAGTGGATGCAAACTGGAGCATAGGAGGTTCCATGTAAACATCAGGAAGAACTTCTTTACTGTGAGACTGACAGAGCACTGGAACAGGCTGCCCAGAGAGGTTGTGGAGTCTCCCTTCACTGGAGACATTCAAAACCAGCCTGGACACGTTCCTGTGTGATGTGTTCTCGGTAACCCTGCTCTGGCAGGGGGGGTTGGACTAGAGGTCTTTTGAGGTCCCTTCCAACCCCTAAGATTCTGTGATTCTGTATCAACAGTTGTATGGTAAATGTAATTTATTCTGCGTTTCCTAAAGCTTTGCATTAAAAATAAGAACAAACCAAACACCAAACCACAACCAGAACATAGTTTTAGATGTTGTTTGCACTATGTAACTGGAGTTGCAGAATGATGCCCCATTTTAAGCATGCAGAATGATACCATTCACGTTGACACAACTGATCTGTGTTCTTACCCAACATTGCACACAGCGCTGATGGTTTTACAGAACTCTACATCATGGTCTCCAAACTGCATTCCTCAAGTGACCTTGATCAGCTCAGAGCCCATCACTACACAAGTCAAAGATGTTTTTTCTGTGCATTACCCTCCATTTATCTACAGTGAATTCCACCTGCCATGTTCTCACACATACACTTCACCCTTACCTTGTCTTTCTGTAACTCTTCTGTTAGCCATCTTTTCTTTTTCCTTTTTCTAGACTCTTTTCTAGACAAATCATGAAAGCTGCAATAACAGTGTAGAACCCTTCAAGATTCACCTAGTGAAAACCTGGGTGCTTATTCATCTACCTTACCTAGTTTTTAATTAACAGGGAACACTTTATTTTTTTTCTGGCATGTTTGGCCCCTAGTTCCCCGAATACGTGCAGGAAAATAATGGTTTCTAGATCGGGAAACTCGTTTGCTGAACGGACAATATACATTTGTGCAGCACTTAGAAGAACATATTACAATGGTACCATAACAACAACAAGCCTAGTTATCAGAACCGAGAAGCCAAACTGTGCAGATTTTCTTGCACACCTAATTGTGCTGGCTATTGTTGGCTTTGGCTACCTAATACATGCTACGCGGTTCCCCAAGACTTCCAGAACTAGGCTTGTTTCTGTCAGCCTCATCAGTTTTATTCAGAAGAATCAAAGCAAGAAAAACAAACCTTGTCATTAGCATTTAACTACTGGAAATACTGCTAAAGTCAATTATGGATACAGTTTGGATTTTTTCTCAGCTAATAAAAATGAGAAAAATAACACAATACTTAGGAAAACTGTGAGGAGAGGAAGGAGAAGCAAACCCTTCAGGTGTTACATTTTTGTGGTCTATTGCAGCATGGACTACATCTGGACTATAATCAGAATAATCTGTTAACATTACTGGCACTCTCCAACTTTTCTGACCTTTATTTTTCCCAAGCACTTGAAAATTGTCAATGCAAAAATGGGACAGTTGTGGCATTTTCTATCCAGTATTGTTGGGCCTTAACACACCAGAAAGTTATTTTCTCCTCAACTAATTTACTGACACCACAAGTGAGCACTTCCAGGCTCACAACTTTGAAAATTCTGGCTTTGATTTACATTGATTTTGTACAGAATCAAGAACTTTTGGAGAAATTGGATGTGAAACTAACTTCTTTTTGTAACTTTGTCTTTAGCTACCTTCCCTCTCCAGAAAAATCTCAAGTCAGTCGTAATAAGACTCGCTTTGAGGAGACTGATAGAAGCCTGTGAATATGACAATGTCTTATCACAGTATACTACCAGTTTACAGTGAGACTTCAACTCTCACAGAAATAATTCTGAGAAAGTAAATTGGCAAGAAACAATTTCTGTTCAACATCCACCCATCACTAAGACCTAAAAGTATATTTCAACAAAGACATGTACCTCATAGGGTGTTTCACAGACATAACTTCACAGTAATTATTACAGTTTAAAAGCAGGAATAAATAAAAGAGCTGATCCTCAAACATTGCCCTCTTGTTGGTAAAATGTATTTCAAAGCACACAGAAAGACTTAACTCTTCAGTCAGAATGGATATTACCATTCCACTCATGGAATATATAGAAATGAGCTGTCATGACCTTTGCCCACAGAAAAAATTCTGCAGCATTTATTTAGGTCTTCGCTGGTGTTTTTAAACAAATGCTGTGTTTCCAGTTGTTTGTAAATCTTCAAACCAACTAATTACCAATGCTTCTTTGTCCCGCTTAGCGCTGGAACAGGCTCCCCAGAAAGGTTGTGGAGTCTCCTTCACTGGATGCTTTCAAGACCTATCTGGATGCATTTCTGAATGACCTGCCCTAGATTTAGTCCTGTTCTGGCAGGGGAGTTGGACCCGATGATCTTCAGAGGTCCCTTCCAACCCCTAACATTCTGTGATTCTGATTCCTACTTGCAGTAAAATGTGAGTTACAATAGTAAGCACTAAATTAAGCACTGGTCAAATTTTAACCAAGTATTAGCCAATTCTTTAAACAGGGACTGAAGTTCTGTTGATCATCAACAGCTTGATTCGGTAGAAAACAACAATTCTGAATTTGTGTCATTTTAATGTATGGTTAGATTCCACTTCACTTTACATTAACTATAAATGTGCATAAGAACATAGGCTCTGTTCCAGAGTTAACAACCTTACCTGAAAGGAAACAAAAAAACTCTACAGAGAAGGTGATGAAGAAGGAATGGAGATACAGGAAAAAAGGTCAACTGAACAGCTAATAGAAAATATTTCCTCTTAAACAAGGCCAAGCAAAATAAGCAGTGAGTAAAAATGTCCTCATAGTTCAGAAATATAATCAAAACCAGTTAGGGAAACCTACCACAACATCCTCTTCCAATTTATTAAGTGTTAATTCTTCATTGTCTTCTGTTATTTCTTCTTCTTCTAGCTCTTCTGTTGGATATACTGGCCTGAGATTAATTCAAAGAACAGCAGAGCTTTTAAACACAGTGCATTGAAAATCCCTCTGTAAATTGCTCCTAAGCAAATGTCCTGGTTTGAGCCAGGATGAAGCCAATTTTCCTTTTACTGGTTGTTTTGTTGTTGGTTTTTTTTCCTTCATTGACCTTTCTTTTAACTAGCACCAGTGTGTTCTAAGGCTGCTAAGGGAGGAATGTTTTTGTAACTGCTGGGACTCCAAGGTCACACTCTCACTCTGCTGGCTCAGACACTACGGGGCGATCTGTGACCTCCCCGTAGGAGGCTGAGTTAGACAGACAGCAAAATTGGCCAGAGATATTCCATTCCATATATCCACGTAGGCTCAGAGGAATGTCAGAGATCACAGAAGACAATTCCCTTCCTGCTACTTCTTCCCTTCTCTTCTATCCATGGCCGGTGTCTGGGGAGGACTCCATTCATCCATCACCATCAACCCCCAGGCTCAAGCTCTCCTGACCCTCATCACTCTGTGCTCTCTCCAGCAGCAGTCTGGGATTTTTTTGGACTGTTCCAGCTCAGGGGAGTGCTGTGGGAGTTGCTGGGGGTGGGGGGAGGCAATAGGGGTTTGCACACTACCTGAACATATTTGTACATAATTGTATATATTTTCTTATATAATTAGTGTTTAATGAAAACTGTGTAGTTTAATTTTCAGTTCAGCCAAGTCTCTCTCTTTTTCTCTCTCTTCTTCCCTGCCTGGGCGGTAGGGGGAGGAGATTGAGAGCATTTTTGTCGGACCCAAGTCAAATGGTAACAGCAAACAAAACATTTCATGAGATGTATGGATGATGTGGAATATGACTAGACAGTCACACATACATGAACAGGTAAAATTAACACTCAGCCTTAAATTCTTTGTTGGACTGCGTTAAAATAGGGCTTATTAGCTATTATGCCAGGCAGTGCAGTATGTTCATACTACAAAGATATCTATGGTTTAAATTTTAATTTGCTTTCTCTTTTGCACTAATGTCTTAAAATTCAAGTGCAAGTCACCACAGACTTATTTTCAGGCTACAGAAGAATTTGTTTACTAAACAGAAGTAACAGTAAAATATTTAAAAAGTAGAAATTACTTTGCTATATCCATTTCAAAACCCATGAGAAGACAGGAATTAAGTAAAGAACACTTCTAAAGAAATTTTTATATACTTAAAATTATCTGCCATCTAATTTCTCCTCAGGTTTCCTTTGGATTAAAATAGTTACTGTAGTCTACTTGTAACATGGTCACATACTGTACATATCTACAACTGAAGAGGTCAAGAATTTAGCTATTGATTGATAGGACCTGAAAGGACATTACATTTTTCAACTCAAATGTGAGATCAGCAAGCAGTTATGCATAGGATACTACAAAAAAAAAGTAATCTGTCAAATCTTTACTAATTAACAAGTCTATTAATGGCCCAAATTCACCCTTGCTGGTAACAGACTAAATCGTGTGAAATTGCAGTAGGAATCAATTGGTTCCACTGCTTCAAACCTAGTTGAATTTTGCATCTCATCTAACATTAAGTAAAACATTTTTAGTCATTACAACTTATATTTGTTTGCTGGAAAACAATGTACAAGAGGGGATGCTTTAAAGTGTACTGTACCTTTTCCAGCTAAAGCTGGTATATTTCAAGGCTTCATCAGCTAAACAATCAAGTACATAGCACACTTGCTCTCCATTACCTGCCTTTAATTTTGAGGGAGGAAAATCCACAGGCCTTCCCTAAAATGAAGAGATACGGTATTTACTAATGGCTACTCGTCATTCTGAGTTTCCTCTCAGGGAGATAACAAGACAGTTTTTACACTAGAACCCAAGTGTCTATTGTGTAAGAAGATTTTACTAATGTTAATTTATATTCTTCGCCTACACAGCTCCTGTCAGGCAATGGAAGGGTAAACAGAACAACCCAAGGAACAGATGCAGTGCAGAAATCTTAAAGCACCTGGTAAGAGAATACTCATAGGGAGCAGAAGAGTCAGAAGCCACAAGGGAGCTAGATGGTCAAGCACACAAGTGACACTCTGGTGAGGTAAGAACAGCCATGGAGAAACTTGGGTACTGAGGCTTAATCACCATCTTTTCAGCTTTGCAATGTTTCTTCTAGTTTTCATTTATAACATATCTTATTTGTATTTATTGCTGTCCTGCAGAATAAACATCTGAGTTTGTTATGGTTTAACTCCATTAGATAACAGTGTTCTTAACACCATTAGCAGCTGCACCACAGGATGCTCTTCCATAAGATCATACTTCTTCTAAATCAATATCCTCTCCTGGCCTTTGGTTGGTTGTTTTTGTGTTGATTGTTTTTATTTAATATTGAAAAAAACTCCATTAATTCCTGTGTTTGCTCAACCTTTTACTCCTTTAACAACAAATGAAGGAAACATGAATGCAGTTCTAACCATTTCTTTCACTATGAATGATACCATTTGACAGAAGCAGGATCACGGGTACTGTGTAAACTTTCCAGACAAAATCTTTGTAAATTATACTACTGTAAGTGAGCAACACATGTGGCACTACAAGAAGACAAATTTAATCCATTTTACAGACTGTGGAGCAAAGCTAATTAGAATAATTTATAACACTGTAAACCCATTTTTCGAGTGCCAAAAAATCAGCAAGTAGGTACAGACCATATAGACTTCCAATTAACTAATGAACATAGTACCGACATATAGATACGAAACATCTGTCTGGACCTTGGGAAAAGGAGAGGAAGTGTGACATTACTGTTATTTCTGAAGGTGGTGCATGTGCTTCAAGTACATTTGTGAAAACAGTATATTCAACACTTACAAACGATCGCAATTCCGAGAGTATATTTGATATTATTGCATTGGGATCATCATATTCTTGTGGCTGTTCAAAGCGATGTCCTGCTTTAGTGATCAGCCAAGCAGCAAGTGTGCAAAACATGAAGAACTGCTCGCCGGGATTAGTGGCCAGTGCAAAGTAGTGCCTGTTTAAAAAGTGGAAAAAATGGTAGATGTTTTGAGCTCCTGATGCTCTTACAGACCAGCACAGACTGGAAGGCAGTTTATTTAACTGACTTTCTCAATGAGTGATACATCTGGACTAAATTCAGGATGCCTAGTTTCACACATAACCACAGCAGACAAAGTTTTCTATATTTAGCTCACGTCTCCTGCTTTGAGCGGGCGGGAAACAGTCTATTAATCAAGATTAGACTCCCAAGGAAAGCAAAGGAAACTGAGTACTCCTCTCCCATTCCAGCAGGATTATACAGCTCCAAGATAACAACACCAAATTAACACTTCCACATGAACCCCAAGTTACTCCTCTTATTTACCTTAGCAGTCTCAAATGATGATGAGCTCAACTCTATTCCCATCTAAATTCTAGGGAGGAAGAATCCATCCCATCACTTCATAAAATACCACCAGTGACTAATTAAGAGCCGATACAATGGATTCATTCTAATGTCCTGTGCATAACATCCTTAAAAGCTCAACAGAATCAAAAGTCAAAGTTCTGCAATTGCCACTAACTTGTAGGCCACGATGAGCTAAGATTTTGCTAAATCTCAGGCATTTTTCACGGAGCAAATGATTTACAGTGTAAGACAAAATTTAAGTTTGAAAACATACTCTGAACAGATTAGCAAAAGTAATTTATAACAAGTGTCAACATCACAGCAAACAGCTGACTTCTAAAACAAAATTAAAATGATCCATTGCTAAAGCTTTATACCTTTACCCACGACACTGGAAGCCAGGATGGGTTTGTCTCATATTTTATCTACTTTATAACAGATTAAAAAAATGCTTTAGAAGCTTATATAATTCTCCATTAAAGGGAGTTTAGACAAATAGAACAAAGAAGGTTATCTGTATTTGGGTAAACAATTATACCTCTTCAACAATAACTAAGTAAATAAATAAACTATGCACCAAGTGACTGCATGAAGACATGAAGGCACTTCCTTGAGGAGGGGAGAGCAAATCAATGGAAGCCTCATTGCCTAGATATGTCCTCTTTCTTCATACTGGCCTCATCCATGCCACTATACCACAGTAACCTCACCTCCTGCTCCCTTCTTAACATCCCCAAATATCCTTCCTGAAAGTAGCAATACATCCAGTTCCTTTAGCTCCAAAGTTCCACAAACTTCTTCCCCTTCCCATATTCCTCACGAGTGTAAGAGGCTCTTGTACCTACATCACTGTGTAAGCTCAGATGGTAAGTAGATGTTTTTGAAGCAATCCCTCCACCCATCCTCACTTACTGTGCTTTGGGTTCCTTTAGAGGGTCAGGTACACAAACTGGATCTATTTTGGACCACACTAAATTTACGGATGTGGTCTTAACGAGAATTAAGTCCATAAAATCAGACCATGGTTAGACCCCCTAAAATTACACATCATGTGGGCACTGGATAGTCGGAACCAAATCCTTCCCTTTCCAGATGTGGCTACTTGCTAAGGCAGACAAGGGTTTGCTTCCTTGCCCCATGTATACTGATGGTATGACAGCTGGCTAAAACTAGCTTATAGCCACTGCAGTCACACTCAAGCCTCTTCTCCAACAAGAGAATATTTTGGACAATTTTCCCCCCTACCAAACTGTTGCTTAGCTGTGTGCTGTGCTGCTGCACAGCCTGGCTGAAAATGACAGACAGACTTCAGTTACTTGGGCAGGTGTATGTTGGAAGCACACTGGCCCCACTCTCCGTCTCACACCATCACTTAGAAAAACCCCAAAAACCATACAAAACAAATATATAAGGAAAAACAGACTTAATGGGTGCAAACCCCACTCACTGCAAATACACACCCCGAATAGAAGAAATTCATTTAGGGTAGAATTATTATTTACACGGGTAGACTGACTTGCAGATACTCAGTATCTGCCGGGACTGGCGGAGGCCAAGTGACTATTTACTTCCCACATCTCAGCCTTTAGAAGGAGTTGCGTTTTGAAAGCTCCTGCGTCGCAGGAGAAGCTCTGAAGGTTTTCCCTTGACCCAGGCACCCGGTAACGTCAGAGCCCGCCCTCCTTCCCGGATTCCCGCTCCCGGGGGCGGCACCGCCCGGCTGGGATTTCCTCCCCCCAGGACGCCGGCCTCGTACCCCGGCACCCGCGGGCCTGGCGCCCCGCGCTGCAGCTACCGACCCCCGCGCCTGGAGCTTCGCACCCCCC
>NW_009952564.1:4986230-4986676 GCF_000747805.2 Chaetura pelagica
CGCTTCTTCAGCCTTTTGGTTGTTGTTGTTATATTTACTTACTTATTTCTGTAAGCCCTCTTCCCCGAAGTTGTTGAGTCCTTCCATCAGCTGCTTCTACTGGAAACCAAGTAGCGCCCGCGAGGCTTGGAATTGCCCAGAGAAAACAAAGTGCTGGTAAATATGGCTATGAAGCAATTGCCTAACCCTGCCGGCGGCCCATGGCACGCACTCTCCTTCGTTAAAGTTACCAGCTTTCACAGCAAGCCTTGTGAAAATGTGCACCTTACGTTCATTTCGGTACAGAGCTGCCCACACTCCCCGTGCCGGGTTCCTGCCCTTCGCCCCGGCGAGGGGCCTGGTGGTCCTTGTGCTCCCCTGATGATGCTCAAGCGATGACCCCCCTGCAGAAACTGCACATCTGCCCTCAACTGGTTTCATCCGCTTCTTTTTTTAATAACGCGCAT
>NW_009952564.1:4986787-4988827 GCF_000747805.2 Chaetura pelagica
TCGGAAGAGTGTTCAACAAAGCAAGCCAAAGGAACACTTCTTAAGCACCAAGAGGGAGAAACACACGTACAAGTTGTGGAACTCCACGTATGTTGGGCGGTCCACACCGAGTGAGGATACACCTTCATTTGCAGGATAGTTAAATGCTCCGGCTGTTGGACAGTGCTGATGTGGCTTTGGGAGGAGCGGTGACACAGCGCAGTTCCACAACTTTGGGAGAGCTCTGTATGTGAGAAACACTCTGCGGAAGCAAGACGAGTGAATGTTCGGCGACTTGTGAAATTGTGCAAGGTATGAAAAAACCCCACGAACCCCAGCATTTTTTGTAACAGCTCTGTGGTGGTCTAAGTGTACAGGTTGTGGGAGGTATGGAATATGATACATATATATTGTGGTATTTTTTCTCTACTTCCCAAGACAGTTTCGGATGCGGGAACCTTCTTTCTTTGGAACTATTTCTCAACACTGAAGTATGGACTTAACATTTGGAATTAATATTTACATCATATGGGGAGGCAGATAATGAATTCTCTTTTCTACTAGATCAAGTGTCTCCTGAAGATTCAGTGGGGAGATAGTGAGAAGCTAGTGGCATTGTGGCTAGTAAAAAAATTCAGCACTACATGATTTACAAACTTTTTTTTAGAACTTTACACACTTGTTATTCTTGTTGGTAAAACTTAAAATCTTCAGACAATTCCAATCTTCTTAGGGATGTATGTGGGTGCTTAAAAGATGCTGTTGCTAATTGCCTTGATAAGGTATTAATCAGAATACTTTTTACTAAGGAATAAGTGACACTTGTTTGACAGGGTTAGGAGAATATCATAGTATGCATGGCTGCTCTCACAGTGGGTCACAGAGGGCAGTTCACTGAGCAAAAATTGATCTTGATGCATGCATGGTAAGGGAGTGGTCTGGTCAGGGTGTGCAGGTGTAATACAAAGTTCCAAGGGTTTGGTGCCTTGCCCTCAAAAAGTCTGGCTGAGTTGCCCAGTGGAGCTCGTGGCAGTTCTGTATGAAATAAGTCTCCTAAAACATAGATCATCATTCGCTGAAGGTAAAGGGGCTCAAGATAGATGGTCAGCATTCAAGGACCACTTCTTGCAAGCACATGATCAGAGCGTCCCAATGGTTAGGAAATATAGTAAGGGAGCTAGAAGACCTGCATGGTTAAAAAAGGAACTACTGGGCAAACTTAAGTGGAAAAGGAAAATCTGCAGATCATGGAAGGAGGAGCTGGTCACTTGGGAGGAATATAGGACAGTTGTCCTATATTCCAGAGGATGTAGGGAGGCAACTAGGAAAGCTAAGGCTGCCTTGGAACTTAACCTTGTAAGTCAGGTTCAGGATCATAGAAAGGGCTTTTTCAAATACATAACTGACAAAACTAACACTAGAGGCAATATAGGCCCACTGTTGAATGAGGTAGGTGTCCTGGTCACAGAGGATATAAAGAAGGCAGAGGTGCTGAATGCCTTCTTTGCCTCTGTCTTTACTCCTGCAGGCTTTCCCAAGGAGCCCCAGATTCCTATAGCTCCAGAAGAAGTTAAGATAGAGGAGGAGTTTGCCATAGTAGATGAGGATTGGGTTAGGGATCAGTTGCGTAATCTGGACATCCATAAATTGATGGGTCCGGATGGAATGCACCCAAGGGTGCTGAGGGAGCTGGCAGAGGTCACTGCTAGGCCACTCTCCATCATCTTCGGTAAGTCATGGGTAACAGGAGAGGTGCCTGAGGACTGGAGGACAGCAAATGTCACACCAGTCTACAAGAAGGGCAAGAAGGAGGACCTGGGTAACTATAGACCAGTGAGCCTCACCTCCATCCCTGGAAAGGTGATGGAACAACTTGTTCTTGTCACTATCTCTAGGCATATCAAGGAGCAGTTAACATGGTTTTACTAGGTGGATAGATGATGGTAGAGCAGTAGATGTGGTTTATCTTGATTTCAGTAAAGCATTTGACACTGTCTACCACAGCATCCTTATAGATAAGTTGATCAAGTATGGGTTTGGTGATCAGGTAGTGAGGTGGAT
>NW_009952564.1:4989005-5044281 GCF_000747805.2 Chaetura pelagica
CAGATGGGGAGGACTTAAGAGATATTAAGGAATGGAAGGAGGTTCGACCTCGAAGAGGCAAGAAAAAATCCTCCCAACCCCTTCCACCCTCTCAGTTGCCCTTGAAGAATAGATACGAGGCATTGGAAATTCAGGAACAGGAAAATGAAGTTGGAGGGGTAAACTTACCTAGTGAAGTGCCTAGGACTCGTCAGTCACCTCGAGTCCTTAGGACTTCTTCAATCAAGAAGGAAAGGAGAGTAATTGTGGTGGGTGACTCCCTTCTGAGGGGGACAGAAGGGCCCATTTGTCGGCCGGACCCATCTCACAGGGAGGTCTGTTGCCTCCCTGGGGCTCGGATTAGGGATGTTAAAAGGAAACTCCCCAATCTTGTGAATTCTTCCGATTACTACCCGCTGCTGATTTTTCAGGTTGGCAGTGATGAAATTATTACAAGAAATGTAAGGGCAATGAAGAGAGACTTCAGGGCCCTGGGACAGCTAGTTAGGGGGTCTGGAGCGCAAGTAGTGTTTGCCTCCATCCCTCCTGCAAGAATGGGTAGGGAGGTATATAGGAAGAGTTTGCAGGTCAACGAATGGTTAAGAGATTGGTGCCATAGCCAGGGTTTTGGTTTTTTTGATCATGGGATGCTATATGAGGCACCTGGACTGATGGTGGCAGGAGGGATGCACCTGTCCCAGAGGGGGAAGAGGCTTTTGGGGCAGGACTTGGCAGGGCTCATTGATAGAGCTTTAAACTAGATGTGATGGGGGAAGGGGAGAAGACCGGGTCTGTTAGGGACAAGCACAAGAGGAACACACCATGGCCCAAAGTCAGGTCGTCCAAGGAGGATTTAGTCCCACCGGTGTGCTCTGTTCGTTCCTGAAATGCCTGTATGCTAATGCACGCAGCATGGGGAACAAGCAAGAGGAGTTAGAGGTTTGTGTGCGGGCTAAGGGTTATGATCTAGTAGCAATAACAGAGACATGGTGGGACAGCTCACATGACTGGAATGTGGCCATGGATGGTTATGTGCTTTTTAGGAAAGATAGGGCAGGGAAGCGAGGTGGTGGGGTTGCTCTTTATGTGAGAGAGCAACTAGAATGTATTGAGTTTCATGCAGGGGCTGATGAGGGGCATGTTGAAATTCTGTGGGTAAGAATTAAGGGGCAAGCAGGTGCGGGTGACACAGTTGTGGGGGTCTACTACAGACCTCCTGATCAAGGTGAGGAGGTTGATGAGGCTTTCTACAGGCAACTGAAAGCAGCCTCACAACTACAGTCCCTGGTCCTCATGGGAGATTTCAACTACCCTGATATCTGCTGGAAGACTCACACAGCCAGCCTTTCACAGTCTAGGAGGTTCCTCCAGTGCATTGATGATAACTTCTTAATGCAAATGGTGGACAAGCCGACTAGAAGAGGAGCGCTGCTGGATCTTGTACTAACCAGCAAGGAGGGCCTTGTTGAAGCAGTGGTGGTCAATGGCAGCCTTGGCTGCAGTGATCATGAGATGGGGGAGTTCAGGATCCTGTGTGGAAGGAACAGAATACCCAGCAGGACCAGAACCCTGGACTTCCACAGGGCAAACTTTGGTCTCCTCAATCATCTATTAAGGGAAATCCCATGGGACAGGGTGCTAGAAGATAAAGGAGCTCAAGATAGCTGGTCAACATTCAAGGACCACTTCTTGCAAGCACAGGATCAGAGTGTCCCAATGGTTAGGAAATCTAGTAAGGGTGCTAGGAGACCTGCATGGTTAAAGAAGGAACTACTGGGCAAACTTAAGTGGAAAAGGAAAATCTATAGATCATGGAAGGAGGGGCTGGTCACTTGGGAGGAATATAGGACTGTTGTCAGAGGATGTAGGGAGGCAATTAGGAAAGCTAAGGCCTCCTTGGAACTTAACCTTGCAAGTCAGGTTAAGGATAATAGAAAGGGCTTTTTCAAGTACATAGCTAGCAAAACTAGCAATAGAGGCAATATTGGCCCATTGAGGAATGAGGTGGGAGCCCTGGTGACAGAGGATATAAAGAAGGCAGAGGTGCTGAACTCCTTCTTTGCCTCTGTCTTTACTCCTGCAGGCTTTCCCAAGGAGCCCCAGATTCCTATAGCTCCAGAAGAAGTTAAGATAGAGGAGGAGTTTGCCATAGTAGATGAGGATTGGGTTAGGGATCAGTTGCGTAATCTGGACATCCATAAATTGATGGGTCCGGATGGAATGCACCCAAGGGTGCTGAGGGAGCTGGCGGAGGTCACTGCTAGGCCACTCTCCATCATCTTCAGTAAGTCATGGGTAACAGGAGAGGTGCCTGAGGACTGGAGGATAGCAAATGTCACTCCAGTCTACAAGAAGGGCAAGAAGGAGGACCCGGGTAACTATAGACCGGTCAGCCTCACCTCCATCCCTGGAAAGGTGATGGAACAACTTGTTCTTGTGACTATCTCCAGGCACATCAAGGACATGGGGGTCATCAAGAGCAGTCAGCATGGTTTTATCAAGGGTAAATCATGTTTGACTAACCTCATAGCCTTCTATGAGGAAATTACTAGGTGGATAGATGATGGTAGAGCGGTAGATGTGGTTTATCTTGATTTCAGTAAAGCATTTGACACCGTCTCCCACAGCATCCTTGTGGATAAGTTGATCAGGTATGGGTTTGGTGACCAGGAAGTGAGGTGGATTAGGAACTGGTTGAAAGGAAGGAGTCAGAGAGTTGTAGTCAATGGGGTAGAATCTGGTTGGAGGTGTGTTACTAGTGGAGTCCCACAAGGGTCGGTGCTGGGACCGGTGTTGTTCAACATCTTCATCAACGACCTGGATGAGGGTATAGAATGTACCCTCAGCAAGTTTGCTGATGACACTAAGCTGGGAGGAGTGGCTGACACACCAGAAGGCTGTGCTGCCATTCAGAGAGACTTAGATAGGTTGGAGAGTTGGGCGGGGAGAAACATGATGAAATTCAACAAGGGGAAGTGCAGAGTTTTACATTTGGGGAAGAACAACACCATGTCCCAGTACAGGTTGGGGGCTGACCTGCTGGAGAGTAGTGTAGGAGAAAGGGACCTAGGGGTCCTGGTAGACAGGAGGATGACCATGAGCCAGCAATGTGCCCCTGTGGCCAAAAAGGCAAATGGCATCCTGGGGTGCATCAGAAAGGGTGTGGTTAGTCGGTCAAGAAAGGTTCTCCTTCCCCTCTATTCTGCATTGGTGAGGCTGCATCTGGAATATCGTGTCCAGTTCTGGGCCCCTCAGTTCCAGAAGGACAAGGGAACTGCTTGAAAGAGTCCAGTGCAGAGCCACAAAGATGATTAAGGGAGTGGAACATCTCCCTAATGAGGAAAGGCTGAGGGAGCTGGGTCTCTTTAGCTTGGAGAAAAGGAGACTGAGGGGTGACCTCATCAATGTTTACAAATATGTAAGGGGTGAGTGTCAGGAAGATGGAGTTAGGCTTTTTTCGGTGATGACCGGTGATAGGACAAGGGGTAATGGATGCAAACTGGAGCATAGGAGGTTCAATGTGAATATCAGGAAGAACTTCCTTACTGTGAGAGTGACAGAGCACTGGAACAGGCTGCCCAGGGAGGTTGTGGAGTCTCCTTCACTGGAGACATTCAAACCCACCTGGACACATTCCTGTGTGATCTGCTCTAGGTGACCCTGCTCTAGCAGGGGGGTTGGACTAGATGATCTTTCGAGGTCCCTTCCAACCCCTAGGATTCTGTGATTCTATATTAAATTCATTATTTTAGTAAACTTTTGTTAGGCTATATTTCTATTGAATTTACTAATATCCTATGATGTATCAGCTGTCAGGGCTTTGTTCCTTGACACAACCCCCAAACGCACCAGAGAGGTGTTGTTGGAACCATGTTACTCTCAGAGCATTACTGCCAAACTGCACAGGCTGTCTACTAAACATAGCAGATCACTCACTAAGGGAAATTTAGCATTGGTTGCAGTTTATGAAATTCAAACATCAAGCATAATATGTTGTATTAATCAAGTTGAAAGTGATGGACAAATGAGCTAAAAATCCAATAAAATATTATGTATACCACTCTCCATGGCACAGAGCAAGGCAGATATATATTTCTGTTTCATGTTAGCAGCAATTGCCAGTATCATAAATGCTTGTTTTACTCTGGCATCATTGCTGTCTCAGGTTGAGTATTTTGAGACCTCTCTGTTGGTTTGTTCCCCTAATAGAAAAATGAGAATACATTAAGTGATCACACTAGCTTTACAAAAGAAATAACATACAAAAATCCTTGGGATGTAAATTCATATTGAACACAAATACATTGATGCAGACCAGTCAAAATTAGTAATTAGTATGAAAAGAACTGGCTAGCAAGCCTGGTTAAAACCTATGTCCTGTGTAATGTCAGGAATGGAACTGAAAACGCTTCTCTGGGGAGGGGAAAACAAACCAGGGAAAGGTCTTCAGACTTTTTTCAAGCTATTTGATTTATGAGGTAATTTCTCCACTGCAGGATGGTCTATTTCAGAAGAGTGTGCCAGGGTGGAGGAAGAATGCAGTCAATCAGTTTCAATAAGATTATTCTTTTTTCATTTTGTGCAAAAGCTTCCAGTTCATTGTCATTAACTGACAAACCAGAAGACACGATGAGAGAAACTTCTTCTTTATGTTCCTATGTCAGAATTCCATGCGCACATTTTTGAAGTTCAGCTGATGTTGTTTTGATCTGGTGAAAAGTGTGAAAATTTCATTATATCTGCAGTATTTGCAGTATTTGCAAATGAGAGCACATTTCCCACCTCAGAAAGTCAAATGGTGCCTTAATTAGAAATATATTTTAGGGAGCAGAAAGATCTGGCAACAACAGACATCTTATTTTCTTTTGGAAACGGCACATGACCATTTTTTTCTCTGTGTCCTGTTCATGAATGATGAAGATTAATGTTCCCTAGCCCTGTAAGATCACTGAGGGTAACCACTTTCCATTCATTAATCACAAAGTATCAATCTGCAAAGGATTGCATGATAATACAGAGCCTCAACCATTATGAAAGCCTAGTGTTACATACTAATCTTAAGGCTGAAATCAGGCTGTTACAAATAAAAACTATGACACAAACACCTACAGTCCTTAATCAGCTGTATGAAGGAAATTATATAATTAGGGTGTATCTTTTATCTGCATTTAATCAGGTTTTCTTCTATCCTTTTATGTTGTCAGTTTGATACAAGTAATCTGTGAACCAAAGAAGACATGAAGGGACAGAAAAGAACATTTCTTCTCATCTATATATTTCATGCAGCTGCTAGACTTTGGGGTAGGTTATTGTTCTGTTGTTTTTGAAAAATAATACAGTTACTACTAATTTTTAAGAGGGGAGAATTAATTAAAACTCTGTTTATTAAGGGTAAATCATCAATTAAGGGTCATGTAAAACACTCCTGAAACAAAGGCAGCTGGAAGATGGCTGCATGGATGGCCATCAAACATGTTGAGCACCTGAACTGTTACCTGTCCATGTTTCTGTCCCATGGCCCTGGTCCTTGTTTTTGCTGTGATGGTACAACTGCTTGGCATCATGTGATGTTATTGGTAACCTGGGTCATTGCAACATGACATTATGAATATGAAATTGAGCAAGTAGCAAGATGCAGCTCAAACAGGTTTTGAGATTGAAGGTGGTGCTTTTGGAAATGCATTCAAAGCTGAGGTGGTGGTGTGCTGAATTGAATATGTAAGCGCTTACGCATGGGTGTCTACTTACATTGATTGTAAACTCAAAGATGAAAGCTCTCCTGTAAAATATTGATGAAACTCACTGAAGACCTTTGCTGTCCCAGTAACTCATGCTACAGAAAAGCCTTGAAAGTACCATTGGCATGCTTGGCAAGAATGTGCTGCCTGCCAGATCATTTTATTGTTCTGGTTGTTGGAAGGGGCAGAAATACACTCATAGATTTAACTTACTCATATATACTTATGGGTTTTGGGTTTTACAGCACACGTAACAGTAACAGGGCTGTTTTCCAAGGATCGCATCCTCCCTTGTGCTTTCCCTCCTGATAATGATGAAGTAATTCACTGGAAGAAAGGGGACAAAAGTGTGCACAGCTACTACCACCAGAGTGATCAGCTGAAAGACCAAGATTCAGATTACAGAGGGAGAACACACCTTTCCCACCAGAACATTCCCAGTGGAGATGCCTCCTTGGAACTTAGAAACTTGACTGTGACTGATGAGGGCCTTTATACTTGCTATGTGGGAACACGGCGAACTAGAACAGAAGTGGAAGTCACGCTGCACGTGAGAGGTTAGTAAGACGTTACAAGTGCTTAGATCACACCAGTGGAAACGGGACACCACTAGGTTTTCTTGTGTTATTTCTCACATGAAATCCAAATTCTCCAATTTTGGATCTGATGGTGTTATCAAGCAACTAATTTTCTCTGCTGAAGCATTGTAACACAAGTTCAAAAATTACAGTGCGGTATTTTTCATAACTGTGTTCTAAGGGTTAATTATATAGTTTACTTGAATTTTAAAACATTGCATGTCTTCTCAGAACAGTATAGACCTTGACATTGACATTAAGTAATGCTATGATTTCTTCTGAAATAAAATATAATTTATTTTTTTTCTCAGTTATATTTCTTTTTCCCCAATGGTATTTCAGAAGACTAATAAAGTTAAAAGGATTTTGAAAGTAGTAGGATTGACTTTTTTTTTCCCTTCATCTACAGTTTCCTCTTATTATGCAATGGAATACCAAAGCACAGAAAAGATGCTGAAGTGCTATGCCTTTCTCACTTATCCGGTACCACGTATATCCTGGATGCAAGGCAATACAACTGTCCAAGAAACACATCAGGAGACAAACAGGGTTGGAGTTCTCTATTCGCTTCGAAGTGACAAAATTATAAACATAAATTATCCATACTCCTGTCATATTAGTCTCCCTCATGAAGAGTGGAAGGCTGAATGGAAGATGCAAGGTAGGAGTGAGCAGAAGTCTCTTCCTGCAACATTACTGAATGTCACAGTTGGTTTCAAAGTCAAATTAAAGACAGCATTTCTGCAGTGAAGCAACACAGATATGTGACTGTGCAGAAGGATGCACCACTCTTCTGTTACAATTACAAGGCAGTTACAATTACAATATCACAGAATGGTTTGGGTTGGAAGGGACCTTAAAGATCCTCTAGTTCCAATCCCCTGTGTGAGCAAGGACACCTTCCACTAGACCAGGTTGCTCAAAGTCCCATCAGCCTGGCGTTGAACACTTCAGGGGAGGGGGCATCCACAACCTCCCTGGGAAACTTGTTCCAGTGTCTCACCACCCTCAGTCAAGAGTTTCTTCCTAATATCTAGTCCAAATCTACTCTCAGTTTAAAACCATTCCCCCTCATCCTATCCCTACATGCCCTTGTAAAAAGTCCTTCCCTAGCTTCCTGTAGGCTCCCTTTCAGGTACTGGAAGGCTGCTATGAGGTCTCCCCAGAGCCTTCTCTTCTTCATGCTGAACAACCCCAGCTCTCTCAATCTGTCCAAGAAGTAGTAATAAGAAGAGGTAGCTCGCACTTCTTGAAGTTAGCTTTACTCTGAACGTTTTTCCATGCCAGTTTCACATTTCAAGAAGTGTATAATAATCAGACTTTACACTTGATCAAGAAAACAATGAAGGTGGAGAAATTAGATGGGAGGCTTAGTGAACCTGTGGGTTATATGAAGGAGGGGAAAGTTTGCCTGCCGCTCTAGGTGAGTATGCTCTTTACTGAGCCTATTCCCTATCTTTTGCAAGAGCTTTTTAAGTACTGTTTGATCTTTCCTTTGTACTCCTCTTTAAGCACATTCTTAATTACCCAGGATTAGTGCTGGGGGTGCATAGGAGTGGAGAGCAGCAAGTGATGCTTGCATTTGAGCAAACAGCAGCTCATTTTGTTAGCAAAGGAAAAACAGGGCTATGATAGCCCTAACATAGCTTTCAGCTCTACCTTTTGTCTTCCTCCTGAATTTCACTGGAAATTCAGCTCAAGTAAGTAATGGTACTTTTCAACTTCTAATTATGCTTTAAGTTTTGCACCCCTCTTTACAAATTCCATTCTAGGAGTTTACTTTTTTACCTTTTAAGGTTAAATTCTGACCTTTCTTGCCCCCTTGGCTGTCTTCCCAATCACCAGAATGATTCATACTATCTGGTGCCATCCTGTCCCGGGGAGTAACATAGGAGTGACTTTGTTCTGTCTTTATCGTGGCCTTTGTCATGTGCAGATATCTCAGCTCCCCCATATGGAACCCAATTAATCCCTCAGTTTTTCGGATCATAAATCACCTCAGTGTCCTGGGAATGCTCAGATAGCTCCTTTCACCTTTCAGTCACCATAATGTTTTTTTTTTACTAGGGCAGAAACAAACTATTATCTTCCTGACACTAGGGTGTGAAAACAACACTACGTTTCTCACACTAAGATGCGAAACAACACTGCATTTCATTTCTAACACTTAGACTGGGCTGAACTTAGAGGAGAAATAGGCAAATGAAAACAAAATAATTTTCATAAGTATAGCTGGAACCAATTAGATAATTTTTTATGTAAGGTAGGTTTGGGTTTAAAATCTTTAGATGCTTCTAGTAGTATACTGTGATGTTTTAATATGATATAAAAATAGTGAAATATGTTTTGCCATTTGTCTATCAGACAAGTATTGGACTTTAGAAAGAAATCAGAAAATGTCTAAATAATCTTCATAGTATTTAAAAATAATAGAGGTGGTTCTTCAATTTTCTGTTTCAGACAAAGTTTTATGCAAGAAAGGAAATAGCACTGTAATTCCTTGCAAAAACAGCAGTAACGCTGCAAATACTGAAGGTTTCAGTGTTGTCTGGAAAAATAAAAATGGAGAGATCCTGGCCTCCTTCGATGGTACATCTCACTCTTACCAGTCTGGAGCCCAAATAAACCCAACTGACTTTTCATTAGTGTTATGTGATCTTACTGCAAATCACAGTGGAGAATACCTCTGTAATATTTCAACACCTCACTACACAAAACTTACTGTGACAACTTTGCAAGTTGGTAAGTTGCTGCTCTTTCAGTTTTGAATGATGGGGACCAGTCAGGGGAATCAGAAAGCTGAAAAAATTTAGAGAAAAATATTTTTGTGTAATTAGCATGGGTGTGTAGAAGAGATATTTTACTATTTCCCAGGGGGGGGAAGTTACCTAAAATGTATTTATTTAAAAACTTGCAGTTTCTTTTTTTCAATTGGCAGCTTATTATGGGCAAAGGTCTCAAAATCAGTGGGTGCCCTCAGTTGCTACTAACTGCCCTCAGAGTTGAGGGCACACTAAAACTCTCAGAATCATGTCCTAGATATTCTGCTAACAGCATTTTAAAGATAGCAGGGAGATGAAGGGAAGCCCAAAGATGTGGTATAAATGTACTTGCGGAAGAAACCTTGTTGTGGAGAGCATGCAATTGTTATTTTCAAAGCTTTAATTCTACACAGCAGGCATTTTTAGACCTGGGGTTATGTATGTTTATATGCATGCCTGTGTTTCTACAAATTACAGTAAATTTCCAGCTGTGAAGTCTTAGTTACAGCTATTTCATTGCTTTGCGGTCTCAAGGAGGCTTACAGATTAGCTTTCTATCTACTGAAAACTTTCACTGAATGCATATAGGCACTTTATATCATTAAATACAATTACCAAAAAGGTTGAAAACTAATATAAGGAAGCTCTTTTGTGTGTTTGTTTTGTGGTTTTTTTTAATGAACAGAAACTGAAACAAACCCACAGGATGCAAAAAATGAAGGTAATATAGCAGGAAAGAGGCTAGAATAACTGATAATAACTGCATATTTTTGTCTTCCTTTCACACCCCTCCCCTACAACAACTTATTTCAGTCTGAAAACCTGTTGTAAGGTGTGTTTTAAATGGCAGTGGCTATATGCAATCTGAAGGAAGGGATTTAAACTAAAGAAAATTATTAAGTCAAACAGACATTCTTGCAGCTTAACATCAAGCATGATCTTCCAAATCCTGTAAACATAATACTGTGCCTCTGAAGTGGAAAGCATTGAAAAGCTCCAAGGAGTTACACACTTAACAGATGCTCCTAATTTACATGTGTAAGTCCATCAGCCACCGAGTACATTTATTGGAGACAGACACACATACTTGTCCAGTCCAGATATGATCTGGATCTTTCTCTACAAATGCCTTCCACTAGCTCCTCTCTGCTAAGTGGATCTTACAACAGCCATAGGAGATAAAAATCCTCTCTTTAATGGCTAAATTACTGTGCTGCTCACAGAATTTTCCTACTCATGGAATAGAAATATGTTATACAGAACAGAAATTTACCCTTAGAGATGAGTATCTTTGTGGCAACACAGACTGAAAGCAGGCAAGCAGGTAGGACATAAGAGGACAAGCTAGATCAGTACATTGGATAGTGGTCATAGCACAGCAGCTGCTCAAACATCTGAAAGATGTCCAAGTGCCACTGAAAAGGAGACATTTTTAAACAGGAAAGTGAGATGATTTTGCAGTTATTTCAGAGGCCTTCTCCTGTGTAAAGAAAAGTTGCAGTTAAAGATGTTCTGCCAAAGGAACTAATGAGGTGTGAGCATAGGTCTGCATGTGGGGACAAAGCCAAGCTAAAGGCAATGACAAGACTAAATGCTCTGGTTTTGGCAGTTCTCATTTTTGAGCTGTTTGCTAGACATCTATAGGAACTTTCCAGAAGAGTGTAGAATTTTCATATTCCTTAGATGAGAATTTCAAGCAGTGGAAAGGGAGCCTGAAGTAGAAGAACTGTACTTAAAGGAATGAGTCCTCCACATCTGAGTGTCCTCACGTTGTTACATTTGGCAGGAGTAATGAGACGCTTGGTGCTGTGCAGAGGTTTCTGCAAGATAGGCTCTTACCTCTTGTGGAACCTGTTGTGAATCACCCACCTGAGAGTCTGCTGCTTCTTGTGCCCCCCCAGATGGTTGCATCATGAAGCTGGGAAACCTTTTATATGAAAGTTGCAGAGATTCTGCAACAGAAATAGTTCATTCTGTGGTCCAGGCTGGGTAACACTGAGTTGGTTCTGCTGGACAGCAGCAGTACCATTAATGGCACTGAGCACTGCATCTAGAGGCAGTGTTCACAATGCTGGGCATTTTAATGTTCTTAAATTGCATTTGTTTTAAGAAGTTGTGAAATCAAATTACATGAGCACACAGGGAATTCGGTATTAGTGCAATTATGTAAAATAATCTGTTTTCAGCTATTCACGCTTAAGTCATTAAACTATCACTTTAAAGTCCTTTAGTTTGGTCAGATAACTTGAACATTGTTGCATTACTAACATTAAAAAGAAAATGAGACATTATCCCTAAACCATAGCTCTTAGATTATAAATAAGAGAAAAAACTTGGCTTTGATATATCTTAGTGAACAATAGTGAATATTGATTTGTGGTATAAAGAGCTGTTAATTTTTTTTTATTTATTTTATTTGTATTTTTGAAGAAAATTCAAGTAACACCTGGACTGCTGTATTAGGAGTGATCATTCCAATGTTACTCACTGTAGTAAGTTTTTGAATCAAGGTATGTATAATCATTAGTGGTTTTATTTTTGAAGGTAGTATTAAGCTTAAATCTAGATCTTGAATGTTTGACCAAAATAGAAGGTTGATTTTCATGGATTAAAGCATACAAAAAAGACTGAAAATGTAGAATGATGAGTGTCAGCATAAAGAAATTGTCCTCATTCTTATTATTTTCTATGTCCAGAAGGTCCCCTTTGGTCATTTATGCAATAGTGTTTTGGTTGCAACAATGTTAACGTGGCCTTCTCTTAACTAGGTGCTTTCATGTGCTCTATAAAAACATGAAAAGTTATATACCTTTCACAAATACTTTCTGATAACTTGATTTAAGAGCAAACAAACTAGTTAATTTCCTCTCACTTGTGTTTCAGACCAAAACAAACCCAAACCAAACCGTGAAGTCCTTCAAACAGTGCACATACTCTTCACTAAGGCTCAAATTACTGTTTCAGTTTTATCCAGCTTCAAAGTTCACCAAAACTTCACTGTGAAAAGTTACATGATTTGCTTTGTTTAGGGGACCCTTATACCCATATGGTGTGTAGCAGGACTCTCCATCTCTCAATATCCCTGCCTCAGTTTCCTTCTATGATTCAACTGCTTTTGTCTCTCAGTTTTGCGGACCCAGGCCTGGAGTGGAAAACATCCTATGGGGCAGGAGGAGAAGGGGGGAGAAACATAGATTCACTTGAAGAAAATAATTTAAGAAAACCGTAAGCACCAGGCAAATTTTGTGCCTCCTTACTCAGTGTATTATGACCTGTCAGTGGTCTTATAAAGCAGGGCCTGACATTTATTTCTGGATTACTAATTGCCTTTAAAAGCAGGCAACTACTATAGCAGGACTTCGGTTTTCTACACTTCCTACCCCAGACTATATACAAAGTGATAATATATACAAAATATACAATCAGTTCACAATGGATTTTTCCTTCTTTTCAATCAGGGAAACATGCTTAATGTTTCCCTGCAGAGGCAATTTTCTCTTATCTTTTACAGAATCCTACCAAATGGTGGAGGCAACTATGACTCATCAAGAAATCCTGCTTCTGACACTACATGACAAGCAGCAATGCAACATTCATGTTACTGTTCCAGACCCTGACAATGCTGTTTCTCAAAATCTCTGTTCATAAAACCTCAGAATGGCTGTGGTCCCAAGCTTACATTAAGTGTACTGGAAGCATGGGGTTATATCCTGATCTGTTGGGGCCCTGGCTGTGCTGAAAGATTATGAGAAACTTTAGGTGAAAACATCAGGCAGCTGGAGGAACAGGGAAGGTCGTTCTCGTGGGAACTAGTGAGGCTCTGGTATGTGTAGTAATCAGGTAGTAAGGTAAACAGGACAGGGAGTCAGATAAAGGGCTTAAAGTAGTGACCAATCAAAAGGGGAATGGGGATGCGTGAACAATGTATATTAACCAATTAAAAGCTTTACTTTGCTGGATGGACAGCCTGCACACTGTCCTGAGACTATATAATCTGCATGCAGCTAAATAAACTTGGACTGAACTAGCATCACATTGGTGTGCAGTATTCATTCACGGCTCGCCACGGATATGGGCCACGGCACTGACCTGAAAGGTTTAAATCTTTCCACCGTGGTTATGCATGGAAATAAAGTGTACACAGGAGAAGAATGAGGCTGGGATGCAGATAATTGGACATTTCGCCTACTTCAGGGAACAATAGGAGAAAGGATGAAAAATAGGATACTAAATGATCAGTGGAACCACCTATAAAAGGGCATCTCTGATTTCTGTGTATCCCATAGCATTAACTCCTGCAACTAAAGGTAGAGAGCCCTGCACCTCAGATGAATTGGATTGTTGGTACAGTTTTACATTAGTACAGCGCATTTATTTGGTTTGTCTCTGGGCTCATGTTATTGTTGGACTGTCACTCAAACTCAAAATAGATATTGCAAAACCACCACCAACAAAACCCACAACAACCTCTGCTTCCACTATACAAATACAAGATAGAAAATCTTTGTCCCCACAAATTTCAAGGGTTGGGCCACATGCAATCAAATTAACTGAGCAACAATATATATTGTTTAACCTTTCTTGGTCATTCCAGAGAGTGGATTTGTCTATGCAAGTAGATATTTTCACCATTGAGTAAGAATGTTCACCTTTTTGGATACATCCTGTATTGGATGGTCCTCTTGGAGCAATGCCATCTGGTATTCTTTATCTGCTTTAGGAACTAACCAATGGTTAGCCTCAATTCTCTTTTCTAACTTAGAGTACATGACAACAATCTCCAGCAACTGGCCAAAGCTTAAGAAACAATGCTGTTGTGTTTTTTTTCCCCTCATGACGGACTTACAGTTTTGCACTTCATGTAGTATTTTAATTTCAAGCAGACAACTGCCCTGTTTAAAAGCAGAAAAGATCTAAGAAAACATCCTATTTCAGAACCACAGGCAGTTCTAATGAGATATGTCCCTCCACAGCATCTCCTGCATCTCTCCTGCAACTTGCAATTGCAAGTCCTTTGGTTGGTAGTAGTGGAAGCTTCTAAACTGAATGTTTATATGAAAAAGTTGACTTTCTGCTCTCCTACAAAATTCTTACAGACACTGACTGGCAATATGGAATCTTGGTTATCCATGATTTGAAGGCTCTCCTCCTGCAAAGATTTAATCTGTGCTGCTTTAACCATCTGCACAGGAAACACGTAAGGCTGTGAAACATGGCTGAACTTGCCCTTGGTTTTGCTTTTGTCAGAGATCTGCCAATTAGGACTTGTTCCAACATAATGAAGTAGGTTGTTGGCAGTGTGTAATCTTTTACTGATCCCAGGGGCTTGGCAAAATAGAAACAAAAATAAATTAATGGAATTCACTATGCAGTCTCTTTGGATTTTTTATTTTGGATGTTTATTTCTGTAAGTGCCTTTTTTTTTTTTTTTTGTACATCTGCTTTCAGCTGTGCCTGATTATAACAACCATCTTCTTATATCTGTCAGCTTGGACTGTACTTATTCCTCTTCATGAACCTGAAATGCAATTGAGATAGTATACAACTGTTAAAAATTGAACTGTTGAGGAGGGTTTTAGAGTAAGTTTACAATTAACTGATAAAAGCTTCTCCTTGTGAATGCTTCTGTTCCCTGGTATTACCAGTTTGTATCTGAAATAGACTAGCACCAACCTAGCCAACCTTTGCCATCTTACTTCAGCTAACAGTATTGGTTTCTAGTCTTCATGCTAGACTACATAGACCCTTGAAAGGAGATGACTTCTGTACAACCCTGTTTCAATAGATGGTGGTGTTCACTCTGAACCACACACACTTCCCAGCATTTCCAGGAATGCTACATGATTAAAGCAGTCTCTCCAGTGCCTTTCTTTCTCCCAGGGAGATGGGTCATGGCTTTTGGGACAGCACTCACTGCCTGAACATGCTTTCAGCAGCTACTGCTATTACTGCCACAAGTGCCTTCTCGTGGAGATGACAAATCCAGGTGTATCATTTAGCCCATCTTTTGACAATGCAATACTCTGCTATAAGCCAGAGCTAGAATTGGTGTTGGCAAACTAGCATCTGACTAACAAAAACAGGCATCCACTTTTCTTTGACTTTTGTATATTTAAAGTAGAAAGAGGGTGCCTGTAAGGTACAGGGAATAAACAGCATGGTATTACAAAAAATAATTACTCTCATGGTTTACTTATTTCAATGCCTGTGTGATTCTATGGCTTTGTGAACTTTTTTTTAAATATATATATAGGGCGGGAATAATTTAAGGAAAAATATGTGGACTTTTTTTTACCCTTAAAATCTGCAAAACTTATTTTGAGCTTCAGTTACAGTACTGCTCCCATCATATATAAATGTGTGAGAGAACAGATCTTCATGTAGTTTTAATGTAGCTCTGCTCTAGACAGTGGAAATATAGTAATTTATATCAGTCAAAGGTGACTTTATTAGCCCAATATAAAAGCAGAAACTGCAGTGTGTCGTCCCACAGAATAGTGGATACAAGAGAGAGAAGGAAGGTGTTGGGATCAAGTGTGATAAGAATGCCAAAATTATACAGAAAGTTGTGCTTTTTTTCCTCTTTCTTGACTCAGGAGCTGCCACTTCCATAGATCTTACATAGTGCTAGGCGTGGCAGTTTATGTTTCACTTGTTAATAAAACAGATAAAGTAATGACCTAGCTTCTCTTTTTATCATGCCTACAAGTAACAATCCCACTCTTACTTGCTCTGGTTGCCACAAGGTAAGCATAAAGAAGCAAAGGTTTGCCTTCAGATCCAGACCAAGTCCTTAAGCACTGTTTAGTTTTGTCAATATTATTCTACTACCATGCTGCTCCAGTGCAAAGCACCACAAATATATAATGACTAACCCAGCACCTCAGCGACTAATGACTAACATTTTATTTTCATCCAGCTCTTTGAATCAATACAAGTTCATTGAAAGAGCAATTTTAAAATATCTGGCAATCTGCTAGTGCAGTAATCCCCAGGCTGTATTTTATACATAGTAATCTACATTATCAGAGGGAGAAAAAGATGGAGCTTTTTAAAATCCCTTGCAAAAAACCCAAACAAACCCAAAATCACCAGTTCTGGAAACTTCCTTGCAAAAAACCCAAACAAACCCAAAATCACCAGTTGAGCACAGAAGATATATGACAACATCAAAAGGACAGAGAATTAATTTTGCTGAAGCATCAGATTGCTGTCCTAAAAGCTTACCTTATGTAGAAAGCAGGATTTTATTCTAGACCACGCTACTCTAAGAGATTTCACAGATCTTCCTGCATACATAGCATCCACTACTGTGTTTTAAACAGTCATATTCACCCCATAAGGTATAGCCATACCTTTTTCATGCCAATATCTCTTGACTTGCTCCTCAGTTTATTAACTTGAGATTCAGCTATTTCAGCCCGTTCTTCAGCATCATCCAGATCGTGCTGCTGTTTTCTGTACTTCGAAAGGTACAGATTGGCTTGAGCTTCCTGGTGAGAGAAAACAATGCAGCTGATTTCCTCCTATCCACATGAAACAAAGCTTTCTGTTTCAAACAGGTTGGAAAGTACTCAGCATGACTAGGTCACAGCTGTAGGGGAGCCACTTGCCTCCTGGAGAACTGAGATTGTTGGTTTACAGACTTGATGTTTCCAGTGGCATTCTCTGTGTTAAGTGAACTAGGAGGTTTTTAACATGCCTCCTGAGGGACTAGGAGGAAAAAAGTCTTTCCTGTTACTTCCCTCCCCCCCTTCCCTTGCAAATTATGCTGTACTCTTAAGATAAAATTGGATACCTTTTATCAAATATATTCAACACATATGCTATATATTTTATATATAATAAATACATGTATACACAGAGGCTTTATATGAATATAAAAATATAAAATACATTAATATAAAAATAAAAAACCATTAATATAAACAAAATATTAATACACACACAGTGCATTTTTACTAAAATCTTGTATGGATCAATGATTGTGGGTTCAGGACAGCAAATTTCTCAAAGGTAAAAGGGCCAAAGTGTTACTTACAGCTTCCTCTGCTTGGTGCTTGTAGCTTTTCACTTTTAATTGTAGCTTGTCAATCAGATCCTGCATCCTGGCCAGATTCTTCTTATCTTCTTCTGACTGCAACAAAACACCATTAATTGGGTTATCAGTGTAAAAAGGCCTAAAGCCTCTCCCACGGTTAAATAGGTGTTGCCATATATATATATAATTTTATAAACATGAAGTTCAAAACACAAACAAGCCATATTATGATCAACCTGTGTATAGGATGATTGAAGATGTGTATAAGCCTTCAGGCTCACAGGTACGTAAATACAGATGTGTATAAACACAGATATGTATGTGCACATATTTTCAGAGGTAGATACAATAAATTCAACACAGAGTTCCTCCCACAGGGATAAAAAGCACACTTGTCATTATAGAGTGTGTTATTATTTAGTGAAACTGGTTTACAGGTGTGCCGAAACATAAGTAATCTGAATATTTAATATCTTGTTTGGAACCATTTCTGGTAAAAGGAGGCAGCTTTAAGCTGTCACAGTCCCTAAGCAGAAAGACCAGCTCATTCTGCCTGTGCATGGTATTCTGTGTATACAAAAGTCAGTGTAAACCAAAAGGTAGGAGGCAAAATAATCTCCTAAAGCAGATGGATGGGATTATCTTCTTAAAACTGCTGTTGAAAGGAAAAGGATCAGCGCTTTGTGCTGAAGTTATTTTTCAAAAGGCGAGCAGCAACAGGAGCTGTTAGCAAACCTGCAGGAGGCTCACGACTAGACCCTGCTGCTCACCAATAGGTGACAGAGCCCTGGGTTTGGGCAACCCTATGCTGACTGATGTGTTAGAGTCAACTGAATCCTGCTCTCTTTTCAACAAGATCAGCACAGCTGAGAGACAGCTGGGCTCTTTCTTCTCTTGTAGTGTGAATAGTCATCTAAGTCTGCTCCATATTAATACTGTGCTAAAACTGTCCAAATCCCAGCAAAAGAGGCTTTCTAACATTATTCACAATGAGTCACAGAAGATGATGGTAGGACTAAAGAGATGTTCTTCTTATCCCTAAAGCTTCCTATAATCAGAAAGTTCTAGGTAATGCCACCCTTCATCCTTCAATGAAACACTGAGGCAACACTGTTAGTGAGAACACATTTCTTTCCAGTGACTGTAGCAGGACGCTCCATCTCTCAATATGCCTGTCTCAGTTTCCCTCTATGATTCAACTGCTTATGTCTCTCAGTTTTGAAGGCCCAGGCCTGAAGTGAAAGATTCCCATGAGAAGGGATAAGGCTTAGCAATCTCTGAGCCCATAACAACCTTGAAAAGTACAAATAGAGGCCAAGTTGATGTTCATAACACCAGCTGCTTTCTGGTGTTGAAGAACACGGAGCCCCGGCCAGCCACAACTAGGTCTGAAATGGAGATAAAGTAAGAATGAACAGAAAAACAAAAGAGTTTGCTTGATGGGAACAAGGCCTTCATGGGGCTTTTTCCTACTGTTTTCCTTTCTTTCTCCAATGACAGATGTTGGAGGTATGACTAATGGTTAAATGACAGCAGGCAATCCACTTTTTTCTATAAAAGTCTGGTTCCATCTTTGATCAGGGGGATTTCCGTACACATTCCCAGAAGGTTGCTGGACTTTCTCTCCTCCAGTAAGGACACCTGCCAGAGAAACTGATTCTTGAGAATCATGATCCACCCAGGGTCACCCAGCTGTGGCCTGGCAAAGGTGAGAGTTATTAACTCTTTCATTGTCTTTACTAGTAAACTTAATGTTAAGTAATCTTCATTACTAAGTTTAAGACTGTAGAATCCTCTGAAGGTGATAATTAATATTCTAGGTCTAGTGTAGAATTTGATAATAAGTAAGTTAATTGTTAACCTTTGTTGTTTGGTCTAACTGTAAGTAGTAGAATTCACTGCTGAGATACCCTTTGCATCCAAACTGCACTTTTGTTCTGATCTCCCAATTTCCTTATGCTTTTGCTGTACCTGTGCCTTGTGTCTGGAATAGTTAAGACCCTAACGTTATATGCAATAAATCTTGATTACTGCATTTAGGTCTTGTCTGCTGTCCGTTCAGTCTGGGACAGTGATCTAGGGATTACCATGGCCCTCAGCATACCTGGTAAGTCAGCTCTTTTATGCGCCTCTCAAACTTGCGGGCTCCCTTTTGGGCATCCGAATTGCGACGGAGCTCAGTCTCGAGTTCATTCTCCAGCTCACGAACCTGCAAATAAAGAACATTTGCTGTTATGCTACATATATATAAAGCTGCAGATAATGCAGTTGACAGTTCAAGAAGTGCTCATATTCTTAGCATCTTCAGAGTGTTGAGTTTCAAGAACAGATCAAAATGTAACCTTTCCATTCTGCTTTTTCATAAATGTATTCAAGCTATGCTAGCAGTAAAAGGTGCAGGCATATCTAAAAACCAAAAAAGTTGCAAGCCTTGCAGAGACTTTAGATGTCATGTGTTTTTTTGACTTTGTTTTTTAACAAGGGCTTGACATCTGCTGTGCTACAACAGCTCATCGTAACTAGATGATGAAGGGGAAGCATGTGTCCAAGAACTACTCCGCATTTTGTGAAAAACAACAAAGTGTTCATAGTATCCCTTATTGGCTTCTATGAACTCACCGGCCAGCCCGAGGGCACCTACCAAGATCCAGTTCTAAGAAACAAGAGATATTGGTCCATATTTTGACCACATATTTACCCTGGATTCCAGTTTCTGGATCTGCTTCTTGCCACCTTTCAGAGCTATTTGTTCTGCTTCATCCAATCGCTTCTGGAGATCTTTAATGGTTTGCTCCATGTTCTTCTTCATTCTCTCCAAGTGAGCACTAGTATCCTGCTCCTTTTTAAGCTCCTCAGCCATCATTGCTGCCTGAAAAACAACCACATTTTACAGCACCTCTCATGTGCAATTGAATTATATCTCAACAAATATGATGGGAGATCAGTTACAGATTATCTACCATTCAGATCATTCACTGCACCCAAAGTTCCAGAGAATAACTTGTGTGTGCATATCTTGACTGGACAGAAAAAAAACCACAAAAACATAATAACCTTAAACACAAAGACATAATAGCTTTGGAGGCTTCCCACACACACACATATTCTAATGCTGTGATTTAAGATTTTTTTAAGATTTTAAGATTTCTCCCACCACTTTTTTTTTTTTTTTCTTGTAGTATCTGTGCTATATAATTTCCTGTAAGCCTGTGACATTCATTAGAGACATTTTACCTAGAATTTATTAAAAATCTACTCTTGATGTTTGGAGCTCTTGGAAAGTATTACATCCAAAAAAAACTAGCAAAGAAATTTCCCAGCACAGCCATAAACAAGAGCTCCCTAGGTGGCTGTATCAACAGAGCAGTTTTTGGCAGTCTGTCCTGGTTTAAGCCAGGATGAAGCCAATTTTTCTTTTTACTGATTTTTTTTTCCTTCAGTAAGCTTTCTTTTAACTAGCAACAGTGTGTTCTGCTAGGCTGATAAGACAGAGGAATGTTTTTCTAACTACTGAGGCTTCAAGGTCGCACCTTCACTCTGCCGGCTCAGACACTGTGGGGAGATCTGTGACCCCCCCGTAGGAGGCTGAGTTAGACAGACAGCAAAATTGGCCAAAGATATTCCATTCCATATATCTACGTAAGCTCAAAGGAAGGTCAGAGATCACAGAAGACAACTTCCTTCCTTCTTTTTCTTCCCTTCTCTTCCGTCCATGGCCGGCGTCCGGGGAGGACTCTGTTCATCCATCACCGTTGACCCTTAGGGCTTGAGCTCTCCTGACCCTCATCACTCTGTGCTTTCTCCAGCAGCAGCTCCGGGATTCCTCGGGACTCTTCCCAGTTCAGGGAAGTGCTGTGGGAGTTGCTGGGGTGGGGGGAGGCGAGAGGCTTTTGCCCATACCTGAATATATCAGTAATATAATTGTATATATTTTCTTGTATATATATTTTCTTGTATCATTCATTAGTGTTTTAATTAAAGCTGTGTAGTTTAGTTTTCAATCCAGCCAAGTCTCTCTCTTTTTCTCTCTCTCCTTCCCTACCTGGGTGGGGAGGGGATCGAGAGCATTGTTGTCTGACCTGAGTCAAACGGTGACACAGTTTGTGCTGGGATGGAAAGTTTCAACATCTTACATAGTTCCTGGCTGTTCTGCAAGACAGCTAGCAAGGGTGTCAATTAGCTCACTCCTACTTTGATGTTTGTGCCTGCCATTTACAGATTTTATAACTATCATTAAGCAGTCATCAGAAGATAGCAGTCTTTGCAATCCAGGCTGGAGCTGAATCAAGGACAATCTGCATCTTCTTGCTGGCAGGCAGTAATAGTGCTGTCAGCTGAGAAACAGTAAAAAACATGGTACAGGAAAAGTTTTGTCTAGGCATTTAAAACACATAACTCACAGAAACCACCAGTTTTAGCTTTCATTTTATTTGTTGGTATGGTATTCAGAGTTCAGTTGAACTCCGAAGATACAGATTTCTCCAAGTTTGTGGGAAATGAAACTATACCTGCCTAAATTACGTCTTTCCTAGAGGAAGAATGCACTCCATCTCTCCTCCTGGTGCCTCAAGCCTCTTGTTTTTTCAATAGACACCTAGCTCTAGGATATTGGTTTGGGATTCAGTAATTTTGTTTCCCACATCAGATTCTATTTACATCAGGAAACTCACTCAGAATCACACAGAATCACTTAGGTTGGAAAAGACCTTCAATATCATTGAGTCCAACCATTAACCCTACTTGACCAAGGCCAGCACTAAGCCATATTCCCAAGTGCCACATCTAGATGACTTTTAAACACATCCCAAGAAGGTAATATCGCCTCCCGGACCAGCATGTTCCAATGTCTAACAATCCTTTCAGTGAAAAAGTTGTTCCTAATGTCTAGTCTAAACCTCCCCTGGTACAGCTTGAGGCCATTCCCTCTTGTTCTATCACCAGTTACTTGTGAGAAGAGACCAGTGCCTGCCTCTTTACAATGTCCTTCCAGGTAGTTGTAGAGGTTGATGAAGTCTCCCCTCAGCCTCCTTTTCTTCAGGCTAAATATCTCCAGTTCCCTCAGCTGCTCCTCTTAAGACTTGTTCTCAAGGCCTTTTACCAGCTTGGTCGCCCTTCTCTGGACACGCTCCAGCACCTTGGTGACTTTCTTTTATTGAGATGCCCAAAACCGGACACAGTATTCAAGGTGTGGCCTCCCCAATGCTGAGTACAGGGGGACAATCACCTCCCTGGTCCTGCTGGCCACACTGCTTCTAATACAGACCAGGATGCCATTGGCCTCCTTGGCCACCTGGGCACACTGCTGGCTCACATTCAGCCGCTTGCCAATGGGAACCTCCAGCTCCCTCTCTGCCAGACACTTTCCAGCCACTCTTCCCCAGGCCTGTAGCATTGCTTGGGGTGGCTGTGGCCCAAGGGCAGGACCCAGCACTTGGCCTTGTTGAACATCATACAACTGATCTGGGCCCATCGATCTAGTCTGTCCAAGTCTCTCTGTAGAGCCTCTCTCCCCTCAGGCAGATCAACGCTCCCTCCTGCCTTGGTGTCATCTGCAAACTTACTGAGGGTGTCTAGGAAACAATCAGTTTGACTGGTAAAGACCGAGATAAAGAATACATTTAGCAGCTCACCTTTTTCCTCATCCTTTGTAACTATGTTTCTCCCTGCATCCAGTAAATGATGAAGATTCTCCCTACAATTCTTCCTAGATTCTCACTAGCACTAGTTAATGCTAGTTCAGTCTTGACTGTTTTAGCCTACCCAAGTGATTGATTTACTTGATTCAAAGGTGACATGACCTGAGACCTTGAGGATCAGGGGAAACCTACCCTCCATTCCTGAGGAAAAAACAAACAAACAACAACCCAGCAAAACAACAAAAAACAAAACCCAAATATCTGTAGGAAGTTCTTCCTCTCTTCTTTACCTCTAGCCTGTTTCATTTTGCAGTTCCATCAGTTACTGCCAGATAACTGTGGAGATCTTTGGATGTATGAGCTTTGTCACATGCACAAAAATGGTGACTTTGGTTGCAGTACTGAAAAGAAGTGAGCAAGGAACCAGCCTACTTACATCTGTGATTGCTTTCTTGGCTTTTTCCTCTGCATTCCGGCACTCCTGGATTGATTCCTCCACTTCATTCTGCATCTGGGAAATGTCACCCTCCAGCTTCTTCTTTTGATTGATCAGGCTTGTGTTCTTTTATTAAGTTTTTCCCCAAAGGAACAGTGGAAAAGGAGGAAAAGTGATAATTAGAGAGATAACTTCTTTAAATACCTCAGCACACCAAGGCTTACTGATTTTTGCATCCTCTGGATTACAGAAGTGTTTTGGAAGAGAAAGCCAGGTATACGGAAGGGGCTGGCCTTTACTACATAGCTTAGCTTCAGAGTGAGGAAATATTAAAAATACTCTCAAAGCTGTAAATATTCATCTTTTGATTCAGATAAAATAATAAGCCAAAGGCTGAAACAGAAGAATGAGTAAGGCAGTTCATGTTGGAAAAATAACAATCCATAATCAGTCAATGAGATGACTGAAACAGAAGCCCCATGTCCTCAATGGGCTCGAAGAATAATTTCAAAACATTGCCAGACTAGCACATTTTCACTTCCTTCTGACCATTATTTGCTGGGGAGAAGCTTTGGTTTTGCAGGAGAAATTCTGGCGTGTCAGGACATGCCCCTCCATGACCCTGTAAAAACTGCAGTGTCCATCATGATAAAGTCTAAATGCCTGGCCTAATGAAGATCTGTGACTGTGGTAGAGAGCACTTTGCTGCGGGGTAATTTCCTGCCCTGCACAATATGCCTATTGTCAGAACCCAGCCTCTGCAGCTTTCATTGCTGAGTAACTTCAGCACACTACACAAAAGCGTTGTTGCTTTTCCAAATAAATGCCTCACCATTCGAGCCATGGCTTAACTAAAGAAGGAAACTGGTTTTACAGGAAATAAATCAAATTTACTCTTGTCAACTTCCATCACTGCTTTTTCTAGAAACTGTTTCAAGCAGTGGACTGAATCATAAATTTCAGCTCACTTGAAGGGAGTGAGGCAGCATATGCACAGAGTGAACTACTTCCTCTCCCTCATTTTCACCCTTGAAGAAGGCCAAGGATGGCCATGGACAAACAGTGTCAGTGCTTAATAGACAAGGCTCAGTTTAAGTCAGTGAGGGAGAGAGCTCCGAAAAAGCCAACCTGAGTGTGAAGCAGGTTCACACGTTCAGTGGCTTCCAGCAGTTCATGCTCTGCCAGCTTCCTCGCCCGTTCAGTCTGGTCCAGCAAAGCCCTCAGCTCATCCAGCTCCGACTGAAGAAGATTGTTCCTCCTGTCGGAGACAGCCAGCTGCTCCTTCAGATCTTCATTCACGTGTCCCGAGTCATCCAGCTGCACCTGAAGCTCCTATAACAAAGCAGATGCTTGGGTTTTTTACTGATGCAACTCCAGTTTAGGCTGCTGTGCTTAGGGAGGACCCCAGATTGCAGAGGTTGCCTGGGGCCCACCTTAAGAGTTTCAGTGTTTCTTTATTGGAGGAAGGTTTCCTCCACTACTGTGAGCTGAACAGCTTAGTGATATGTGGTGCAGTGGGGAAAAGCCTGTGTGTTCAAATCTGTCAGAGCCCACGGTTCTGCCCGAGGCAAAACTAGCAGTTCAGACATGGAAGAGGTGATGACTTAAGATTTATCTTAGGATTTTCTTTCAGCTATTACAAATGTTGAAGCATACAACAAAGCTGAATATATACACACTCCCTCTACTCCAGCCAACTGACTTGCTCTCCACTTTTAAAGGACTTGCAAGCTCACAAGAAAATAACAGATTTTCAGTTCCTCATGCTGTAGTTTTCTGCCCTTACAAGAGGCTGTAGCTAGTAAGGGGTTTATGACTGGATCTCATCAAGCTTGTATGCAAGTCTTGGAAGAAATCCATACTTTGGTATTCCCTTGTGCCAGATGTGATCACTAAGGGCTTTTCCTGCACATCCTTGGGAGTAGCTTCCCTCTTAAGTGCCATCACCATTGCTATTTTGCTCTGTGGTAATGGCACCCAGCCCACAGTTACCATTGGGTGCTTGGGACTGACAGCTCTCCAAGTACCTTTATTTGTGTCTGCAAGCCACGTGCTGACTTTGTTGCTTCTGCAGCATGCCTGTTAGCATGGCTGAGCTGGATTTCCATCTCATTGAGGTCCCCTTCCATCTTCTTTTTCAGCCGGATAGCCTCATTTCTGCTTCGTGCTTCAGAATCAAGGGTGGACTGCAGTGAATCTATGGCACGTTGCTGATTTCTCCTGAAAGGCACAAGAAGGGTCAATGGGGTAATTTTCTTCTTTGCACAGGAACACAGAACTACATGCAAATGTCCTTCATTTTCTGAAGTTGTCACATTTCTAGAAAGAGAGTATTTCTGAATGACATACATAGCACAGGTTTCTAGTGCCCTACTGCTGCCTAACTGACCACTGTGCTTCACCCTCTCAGCCAACTCCTGATTAGTAAGCACCTAAGAGCATCCTCCATCCCCCGTTTCCTTTGGCAATATTGCAGCAATAGTTCTCTCAGATCTCTTGTGCACTCAAGCAAGTACAGGTCTGAACCTAACAGGAAGCACTTCAAGCTTAGCAGTCACTCACCAAGGTATCTAATGAATCATTTAGCTAGAAAGAGTGTATTTCTGAATGACATACATAGCACAGGTTTCTAGTGCCCTACTGCTGCCTAACTGACCACTGTGCTTCACCCTCTCAGCCAACTCCTGATTAGTAAGCACCTAAGAGCATCCTCCATCCCCCGTTTCCTTTGGCAATATTGCAGCAATAGTTCTCTCAGATCTCTTGTGCACTCAAGCAAGTACAGGTCTGAACCTAACAGGAAGCACTTCAAGCTTAGCAGTCACTCACCAAGGTATCTAATGAATCATTTAGGGGGATGTTTTACACCCCAGCCTTTTAATGAAGGCATTAGTGGAGGGGATTAATAAAACCAAAGGTAGGCAGCTACATTCTAAGTTAATTATTCTAGGTGCTCTTTAAAGTAAACGTGTGCAAGCTACAATTTATTGTGACTTACAGTTGATGTTGAAAAACATTTCTTATGCTAAATATAAAGGGAACAATAGAGGAATAGAAATCTGTGTTAGGAAATCTAAATTTACATGAGATTAAGCCACTCACTTAACAGCCTGGTCCCCCTGTAAAAGGCAGCCTAGTGTCAATTTAAAGATGGCAAAGCAGTTACAGACAAGTGCGTCATTTTCTTGACTGTATAACATGAAAGTCTGGCTTGCTTACAGTCAGAAGGTAACTCAAAACGCAGAATATGACTCACACAGGGAAGCATTTATCTTGTTGCTGGCCAGGATTTGCTGGATGCATAGGAGTTCTGTAAAATCTTGGAACCAGCAAGTAAAACCTTGAGGTCCTTATTGGTTCAGCAAAGTACTGAACCATGCCCTAGACTTCCAGGAAACAACTCAGCGTGTCTACTGAACAACTTAAAAGCAAAATGTTTGTAATGAAGCTGAGGCTGGAAGCACTGATTAGGATATCTTGTCCTGAGATCTCTGTAATCCAAACATCTGCAGGACATCAGAATATAGTATCTGAAAGAGATGGAACATTCTTGGTTTTGAAATAATTAATACATCAATCCTTGTATTTACACTGGCAAAAGTGGGCCTTAGACTTCACCTGTCCTACTCTTCAGCCTACAGTGACGTGGTTCTTCCATTAATACCCTTGCAACACTGACTAGTTCAAAGCCAGAGTTTTCAGAAGGACTGCACACACACATATGCTGAAAATCTGGCCCAGGACAGCAACATTTTAGGTGTGTGACTCTTCAGACTAGCATTTGTGTTGGATGGGAGGGGAGAGACAAGAGACATCTTCCTCCTCTCATCCAAATGCTTTTCGTTTCACTTGTTCATCCCTTTCACTTGCAAGCTCCTCTCCTTTTATAGTCACATGTTCTGTATCTCTGCAGTTCTTACTGCTTACCCAAATGGTGGTAACCACACTATAACAGCAGGTTAACATCTTCCCATGATCAGTGTAGCTATAACTGTATAAATTACTAAATGCAGAGGTAAAGAATGCCTTCATACATCAGGTTTGAGCACCACTGAGCTGGTTCTGCTGATTTTGCCTGTAGTTCCCTCTGGGAGGTAACCATCCTAGACGATTAGGAGAAGGCAGCTCTCTAGACTCCTTCTCTGTACTACAAAGTTACAGACTTGGTGGCCCTTGGTCTGCTGCAATAATGGTTGTGCCTGTCAGTTGTGTTACAGCTGCTATGTATGATGGGCTTTTGTGTATGCTGGCTGAGACAGAACTGACAGGAATATCTGAACAAAGAAATGGTAGGACTACCCTTTGGCAAGTAATCAGAACTGTCACTGTTTCTGGTATGGACAGCATCTCCTTGTGCTGGTGTAACTACCTGTGATGCATTTGAGTAGCTTGGGCCTTGAGAATATTTCTGGTCTTTTGAGACTCTCCTTGTAAAAAACATGCTGCTTCCTGCACAGTACCTTATATTGTCCATTTCTTCCTCCTTTTCTGTCAGTTTTCTTTCAAACTCTGCTTTAAGTTGAGAAAGTTCAAGCTGAAAACGAAGGGTCTTACTTTCTTCATGCTCCAAAGCTCCCTGAAATAGAAAGAACAAAGATCTTGCAGGCTAGGATTTGATATTTGATTTTATTTTTTCAAATCACAAACTGCTGCACAAAGATGATCCTTTTACACTTTTCTTCCCATTCCAAATAGCACTGTTTCCTCCTTGCCTCTCTCTCTAGGCAATGAGCAGATTACAGGGCAAAACAGTGCATTTATTTGCTTTCTAATACAACTTGGCAGCTGAAAAACTGAGCAGCATGCTCCTCAGGTGACAAATTTTTAAACAATTCATGATTCACAAAAAAGACCTTAGGTCCTGCCTGCATGGTTTTGATAGCAACGTGCATTCCCTACTCCATCCCCTGTGCAGACACCCTGTAGAAATTCATCGGCTTGTAAAGAACAGGCGAAAACTAAAGCAAGATTGTTACTAGGAGGAAGCTCACAGAGATCCCTCCAAATCACGAAGTGTTGAAATCCTCCCATTTACATCATCTTATTTAGGCAAGATTACTTCAAGGAAAGAAATAACAGGCATCAACTCTATGACAAAACACAAAAATACTCTGTTCACTCTCCCCAATTAACGTGAAAACACCTCCATGAAACAAGGGAGATTGGTTCTTCTATCTTTGTCTTTATATTTCTCTCATATCTGGAAGTCAAGAACTAAGCTGACAACAGCCCATAGTGAAGTAACAGGGCCTCTGAATTCTAGGTTTTGCATTACCCAGGCTCAGTGGCATTCTGACTCCTTGCTGCTCACATCAAGCAGAAAAGTGAAGTAGAAGAGAACACCACATATTTTTGGAAACGCTCTCTGATGGGTAGAATTGCACAGGCTTAGCTATGCTTCCCTTGAAAGATGATGGAAACAGAATGGAGGTTCTGAAGACAAAGGAGTTCAAATTCCTCGCTAACCTCTAGCCATCATGCAGCAGCTATGGGTGGAATGCATGATTCATGCCAAGGAGCCTCAAGGTATTGCTCAAGGTATTACTCAAGGTATTACTGGGAACAGCATGCAGGAACACTGAGTCACCACTGTGACTGCTGGGAACCCATACTTACCACAAAGGGAAAAAAATCTGTGTTAGACCATTTCTTTCACAATTAAAATAAAATACATCACTGCTTTACTTTCATCAGTTCCTAATTTCACTGAGCTTTAGGAAGCTCTTCCACACAGCCCAGGAAAGTAAAGCGTGCCCCTTAGATCCTTCAAGAACCAATGTATTCTTTCTAGCAAGAGAAGTTTATTGACAGAGCATATAATCACTCTCCACATGTCAGAGCTGTGGCAGAAAGGCATGCTCTTTCCTCTGCTCTGATCATGACACCTGTTTGACTGTGAAATCCCTGCAAGGTATAAAACACCTTGTAACAGACAAAAGAAGTTGCACAGCATTTAAGGTATTAATGAATCGCAGTCACTGGGAGGTGTTAATTTTAGCAGATAATAGTTAGGGTATATTTCAAAAGAAATGCGGCCTTCACTAAAAATCCCTTGCTATGTGCTGTGCTGCATCTAGCCAGCAACACCTAGCCTCATTCCTAGCTCTGCAGTGCACCAAACTTTAAAAAAACCTGACTACCCAGGCCTTCAAGGGAATAATCTGGATTTCCAGTCAACTTGTTATTGTTGGTTTGTTTCTGGAAACTGGGATCCCTCTTGGGTATGTTCATAGTTGTTGCTGTAGAAATTAGTAGAAATTAGTAGTAGAAATTAGTGCAGTCAAGCTAAGGGTCTTTACCAAATACCTATGAGAGTTAAAGATTTTCCAAATGGCCTGTTTTGATTTGGTTTCTGAGACTGGTACCATTTTTTTAATTAGGCTGCAGTATCCAACACAATATCTGAGACCTTATACAATTTAAAATCACCAGGACGTTTGTCTTATTCTCAAAAACAGGAAACGGTCTATTTGTTGCTGGAAACTAAACACTAGAAATATCTGATAAAATAAGACTATAATTCTTAACAGTGTTTCCTGGAAGACTGAAATATTCCATGATAAAGTGAGCAAGAAGGACTGGATTTTCAGAAGGCCAACAGAATATTTCTGAGCTTCCTGAAAGGAGAAAAAAACCTCAACCAAACCAGAACCAACCACAAAAAAACAAAAGCCAAAAAGCACCTCCTTTGAAAGAGCTTTCCACTTGTTGATCTTGGAGCTGATATCTCCAAAAATTAGTGTCACTCTTGAAAACAGTCTAGCAAGGCCATAGGAGCTGGGTGCAGAGATGTTGCATGTACTAACAACCAACATATTGACCGTGTTGCTGAGAGGATGAAAAAGGAAGGAAAGCAGTGATAAAGACATCCTTTCCCCTTCCCTTCCTTACCTCTGCTTCTTCTAGAGCCAGCTGAACTTCTGACTTCTCTTGTTCAACCTGTTTCTTGATTTTTTCTATTTCATGGAGGCTCTTGTTTCCTTCACTAATCTGATTGGTCAGATCAGAGATCTCCTCTGGAACAAAAAGGATGGACAGATTTAGGTATCAGTGTGTCTCACATCCCACAGTTCATGGAGCATGAATACAGGACACGTGCCTCAAAGTACAACCTCAAGGGCTTGTACAACAACAAGTGCTGCCTTACTGTCCATTACAGCAATTATTTTACCTGAACAACTTGCAGGCACAAACTTTCTTGTAAATACTTTTTGAAGTGGTTATAGTGGTTTTGGGTTTTTTGCTGGGATCTGCAGGCTAGCAACACTGTGCTCTGCCTTGGGAGCTGTCTAGACTTCATCCACTGCTCCTTTGCCATCTTTCTTGTTTCTCCTCTGAGACTGGCACCTCTGCCACTGAGCTTCATTGACAGGTAAGCAAAGGGAAGCCTGCTTTCCTCTGGCCATGCCAATTTCTATGTTTACAGTCTTAATTGCCCTCATCAGTCAGTGTCTCCAAAACACAACAGAAATCTAGTCTCAAGGATGAGATAAACGCCTTTACCCACAGCTGTTACAGGGCACCATCATCCATCCAGCTGCCCACTGGTGTGGCTCTAGGGCTGGACATGGGGTCTGAATGAAGCCTGCCTACCTTGGAGGTTCTTATTTTCCCGTTTCAGTGTCTCCAGATGGTCCAGTGTCTCCTCGTAGGCATTCTTCAGCTTGAAGAGCTCAGTGCTGAGGCCGCGGGCCTCCTTCTGGGAAGCCTCCAGCTCTGCCTGTGACTCTTCGTACTTCTGCTTCCAGTCATTGATGATCTTGTCAAACCCACGTTGCTTCTTGTCCAGAGAGGCAGCTGCTGAGTTGGCCTTCTCCAGGTCAATCATCATGTCTTCCAGCTCATTCTGCAACCTGTGCTTTGTCTTTTCCAGAGAGGAGCACTTAGCATTGGCCGCCTCGATTGCTTCCTCAGCTTCTTGCAGGCGAGCAGCAAGCTTCTTCCTACCAGGTGAGAAGAGATGATGAAATGACCAAGTGTCACCACTGCCATGTTATCCAGAAAAACTGTGTTGGTTTTTGAGCAATATCTCAAAAATCAGGTTTGAAAAGGAAAATTGGAGAGGGACAATGAGTGGGAGAGGGAAATCAAACCTCTAGAAAGAAAAGTTTATGATGGGCAAAAACCAGCTTAAATTATGAATGCTTACATGTGGCACATAATTGTGTGTGTTTGTGTGTGTGAATATTTGAAATTGAACTTTTGACCTACTAAGCAGTAGTCTGGTACTTGCTAGCTGTAACCAGTATGGGTTGGTTGTAAATTTTTATAAGATCTGATCTAAATGAGTGTGTCATGTTCCTCCAATTAAGATATATGAGACAGAGCCACCAATTAAGAGGCTGGTCATGTCTTGGGCTTTTGTTCATAAACCATTTGGATTGAGAAAAGAGGGGACTGGGAGTCCCAGCAAGCAGAGGTTCCTGGAAAGAAAGGAAGGCCCTGAAAGAAGAGCATCAAGATGCTAGACAGAGAAAATATGCTCAAAGTGGGGGAAGATCTTGCAGAGCAGAGATGCAAGGAGGCAGATGCTGGAAGTGCTCAGAATAGTCCTTGGCCAGTAATGCCTGAGACTGGTGATAGGGAGCAACTGCACAGCATGAGCTAACATGACTTTCTGCCTGCCTTCCCAGAGCAGCCATCATCTCCCACATGGAAAGCGAGGTCAAGACTGAGGGAACATAGCACTGGGCTGGGGCAAAGCAAGGAAGTATGAGGGATAACCAATTAGGGTAATCTAGTCTTGCTAGTTCTTAAATAAACCCCAGTATCCACATCCACTAACCTATGGACAAGGACTCAACAGAAACATCAATCTGCTTGAGCGATGAAAAGAACAGAAGGACAACCACAAATGGCAGCAATGAGCCAGAGGGATTTTCCCAACCAGGTTGCCCTATTCCCATAGCAGTATAATGAGTCCCAGGGAGAGCAGACCTGCCAACCGAGGACATGATGAAGCCCATGTAACCCACTTACTTGGCATCTTCCAGCTCCTCTGTTCTCTGAATGGCATCAGTCTCATACTTTGTTCTCCACTGTGCCACTTCTGCATTTCCCTTGGAGAGAGCCCGCTGCAGCTCTGCCTTAGCTTCTTGCTCCTCCTCATACTGTTCCCTCAAGAGATCACAGTCATGCCTGGCGGCTTGCAGGGCATGAGCCAGGGCATTTTTAGACTGCAGGGACAGAAAGGTCACAGCATTGCAGGGTTACTTACAGCAAAATCCAAACAAACAACCCCTAGAAATTCAAATGGAGGCTTGAGCCTTTTTTTTCTTTTTGCATTTGGTTTTGAGACTCCAGGTCAAGTGAGGTAAGAAGTGTTTGAAGTCATCCCTAACTGATGACATGCTGAGGAAGCTATCAAGACTGAAGACAAGCTAACACCTTTGGGAAGGCATCCAAACTTATAAGATGCAAGATCTGAGGTTTTGTCTATCTTACTGGGTAAGTTTTATTTAACAATTATGGACCTTGATTATTTTCCCAGACTCTTCTCCTGTGACTTCCCTCAGTCAGAGGCATGAAATTACATCAGTACAATTACCAGGAAACATTCTCACTTCAGCATTTATCCAGGCTACAAATAAAAATGAACACTTTTCTCTGTTCCATCTCAATGAATGGGACACAGTCAAGGCATTACCTTGGTTTCCTCTTCTAGCTGTCTCCTAAGTTCTTCAATCTGTTGTGTAAATGATGTTTTCCCCCGGGACAGCTGGCTTATCAGTGATTCCTTCTCTTCAAGTTGTCTTGTAAACTCACCTGCCAAAGGATTAAAAAAACCCCCACAAAACAAAAAATAAAAGGTAAGATGATGAAATAAAAAGTCCCAGACAAAACTGAAGTCCCACCTGTCTAATTCTGCTGAGGAAGAGCACTAACCCTGATTGTGGCTGACCTTTTATGAGGCTTCTTCCGAAGGCACTTTACCAGGATAGTTTTCCTTGGGGTTTTGTTTTGGTTTTGGTGGGGTTTTTCTGTGGGTTTTGTGGTGTATTTGTTGGGGGGTTGTTTGTTTATTTGTTTTTATTGCCAATACCTTTATTCATTAATTTTAGTTCAGCTCATGGATCAGACTAGACTGATGCTTACTTTCATGTGCAATTGTAGCTGGTTTTGTTTACACTTTTCTTCACTACTTTACATTGTTTTTCTACAGACTTCTTTTCAGAGGGCTGCAAAGCACTCTGAGAACCTCACAACGACCAGTGTCCAGAGCTGGGATACCTAAGGAAAACTTGATTTATCACAAGGGCATCACTGTAAGCTGGAAACTGCAGCCTTATAGCAGTACATAGAATAAACAAGAAAGCATGCAGGAAGTGAAAACGATATATTTGAAGATACATAGATCACTTCCAATGATAATTGCTCTCATGATTCTGCTTTCATTGCCACTTATCATAAATAGAGTTTGATGACAGCTTTCTAACTCTCAGAGCACTGAAATTTCTTCACTTGCATTGAAAGAACTCTTTAGAGTGCTCTGAAAACTGTCAAAAGTAGCTAATCTGGAAACACCATCCAGAATTCAGTGGTATCTGATGAGGATGCAGAGATTAAATAGTGCTACCCTGGCAAAAAAAGTACCAAGCACATAGAGCATATGGGGTATTTTTGTTCAGGTGTGAGCATCTTCTAGAATGCAACACCCAAGGTCATGCTGAGGAAGATGGTATTTACACAGACAGCAACAGAACGGCAGCTCCTTCATCTTCCCCATAGCACTGCAAGATAGATATACATGTCCTTGCTTCTGAAACTGGTTACCTAGCCACTATATCCATTTTTAGCTCATGAGATGGTATCACAGTGTGCTGGTAAGTATGTTTTAAAAGCCAGACTGAGGGAAGGTTGCCCCACCAAGGTTATAAAATATTGAAGATAGGAATGTCAAAAGACACAAAGCTACTGCTCCACTCAGCAATCCCAATCCATCCACTTTCAGAGCAGATGCCACTGCACAAGACATCACATGGATGAAGTGCTGAGACACACCTGATAGATTACTGGGAAACAGTCTATATGGGTTGAACCTGCACCTACCATTCTCGCTCTGGAGTTTTGTCTTCTGAGTAGTAAGATCATTCATGAGGCGAGTCATCTCTTCCAGTTTTGTTTTTGTCTCATTCAGATGGTCTTCATAAGTTCGACAAAGTTTTTCTGCATTAGCCTAGTAGGAATCAGGAGAAAACACAAGTAAAGCTGTAGCCTCCAGGCAGCCATTTGGAAGCTGTAGCTTTCCAAATGTATCTTTTGTTTGTTTGTTTTTTTGGCTTTCAGAATAATGTCAGATAGCAAAGACACAAATACCACAACAGTAAAGTGGGGAATAGCCCTGTGTCTACAGTCCCAGGCCCGGGGATTTCCCATCAGATCACCTTCCCCATTTGTTTTCCCTGAACTGTGTTCTAAACAGAAGCAGTAGTGCAAAAAGACGCTGCAGGAGCTTCAAAAGCAATCTCATGCCTATGATGTTCAGGGATAGCCTCCTCATAATTGCTAGATGAGAAAATCACCTTCAATGATAATTGCTATTGAGTCTGCTTTCATTGCCCTTCATCATAAATAGAGTTGGATGAAAGCTTTCTAGCTGACATTCCTTTTCTTCACTTGCACTGAAAGCTCTTTGGAATGCTCCAAAAGCTATGAAAAGTAGCCACTTAGGAAACACTACCCACGATCCAGCCATGGGAAGTAAAAATACACATGGTGGTCATACAAGCCTTTCCTTCGCATTTCTTTCTAACATGGTCAAGACTGTGATGCAAGAGCAGGATCTGAGAGCACTCTGCTAAGGAGATACCCTACCTTGAATGGCTTCACCCCAGTCAACACCAGCCTGGGGAAGCATAATTTACATTACACATTTTTGTGCTCCGAGATATATGGATTAACAACATGGCTGGGACTGTGGATGCACTATGTGTTCTAGACAGCCCATCTGAGCTGTTGTCCCAGCTCCAGGTAAGAAGGGTCATGCCACCAGCTAGGACAGGGGGGGCACTTTGCATATATGCACTCTCAGATGGCAAGACACCACCTTCTCAAGACTCCAGCACTACCAGGTATCCTGGGAAACCTTCAGACTAGCCTTAGCTACGCATGACATTTGAAGAGCTGGGAAGACTCAGGACCCTTACTTTTCCCTTGACCATCTGTTCCATGTTGGATGACAGATCATCCACTTCCATCTTCAGCTCGCTTTTCTCCTTTTCCAGTTTCTGCTTGACCCGCTGCAGATTGTCCAGTTGCTCTCCCATCTCAGCCACGCTGTCTGCATGCTTCTTCCTCAGGGTGGCAGCCGTGGCTTCATAGTGCAGTGTGGCCTCCTCAAGGTCCCGCCGCAGCTTCAGGAACTCTGCCTCACGTTTCTTGTTCATCTCTAGCTGGGCAGCCGTGGCTCCTCCAGCCTCCTCAAGTCGCTCACTTAATTCTTCCAGCTCTCGGGCCAAATCTGATCTCTGCTTTTCCACCTTAGCTCGAGCAGCTCTTTCTGCTTCCAACTCCTCTTCTAGTTCTTCTATACGAGCCTAACAAAGAGATGTGAGCACATTTGGGTCACCTTCATGATGATTCCCATCAGGAGACCATGAAGCACCTTACAAATTGTTAAACCCCCTGCCAGTCCACGCTTTGCAATATGGGTGAAAGCACAGCAGTTAAAGGACTTTTGCCTATTTGTGCCAGTAAATCTGATCTTGGGCTACAGCAAGAATGATGAGTCACATCATTTTCATAGTAGATTGTTCCACAAGCTCAAGTTCAAGACACTTAGGTCAAGACCATTGACTGTACACTCATGTACTTGAGATGCTGCTGAAGCACATGAGAGAAGTTACTTGATATTAAGAGCAGCAGCTGCAGCAAATTGTCATTGAAGAGGAAGGACTTCTTCCCTTTAAAGAGCTCTGTGACTGAAGCAACCTCTCGCTAGGAGTGTTAAGACAGGGTTTGAAATACAGCAGTGTGTAGAATTGCATGAATAATGAATATTCATGGGGAGCAGTCTTTTTTTATGGAACAGTTATTTTGACCAATCTATGCTTCACATCCAATTTATGCAAATGTTCTTTATTTTTAAAAAAGCAGAGCTGATATTTTGAGTCAAGACAGTTTGTTTGGACTGTGCTGTTTGGCCCTTTCATTTCTGTTGAAAATTTCCTGTGCATTTAAACCCTTCCCCTAAATTTGAAACCCATGCTGGTCTCTGTTCAACTCCTTATCCATATCCACCCTCAGCTCCATGGTTTAGAACAACATTATCTGCTTAAAAGAAAACACCAGAGCCTTTCTGCCCTGCTTGAAACCATTACTGTTCTGTGGTCATACATCCCACTACTGGGAAGGAACTACTACAGAGAGAGCATCCTGAGGGGAAAAGGAATCAGTCTGGGCAGTTATGGAATTGCACCACTTTGGGTCTCAAAGCTGAGCTGCAGCTAGTCATGAAAAGTCCCTGCAAAGCCCTTCAGTGGGGAACAAAGAGAAACTCAACTTAAGATACATGAGAAAGAAGCAAGCTGACCTGAAGCTCCTTGATCTTCTTCTGCAGCTGCATCACTATAGCTTGTTCATCTTCTATCTTAGAATTCAGCTGGCTCATTTCAAATTCTTTCCTGCCATGGAAAGCAAAATCTTACTGTGACAGTTTTCTCTGTAGCTTCAAGTTAGGCTTTTGTAATTTTAAAAGTGTTGCTCAACAAAGTTCCTAATGTGTCTAAAAATGAAAACAATCCTCATGTATTGACCTTGCATGAAAACACATCTTCCTCTGAGCAGCAGTTTCCAAGTCAAGACTCTGCATGCATTTGTGCAATTATATTTCTGGTTCTTTGTGTTGTACAAAAATTATTTTCAGACTTAATGGAAAAATGTATTTAATACAGTCAAGTCTTTTAACAATACTGTCATATGTAGTGAGGATTAACAACTTTTTACAGACTTCCTTCAACTTTCTCCTCTAAGAAATGAAAAGTATAAATAACTTTTTGTTTTTCTTTCTTTATTTTAAATGCTGGAAAGTGTAGTGAATTCTAATGTTTCAGGTATACCATGAACAAGTAAGGGTGATTGTCCCTCACTCCTTGCCTCCACATTCTCTCCTCATGGAATTTCTTTTTAGTCATCATCAGAGCAGGATGACACGCTTGCAGGCTCTGAAACTACAGTGGTAATTGTGCTGCTTAGTGCAACAGAATCAGTCTCTTACTTTTTTAGCTTTTCTTCCATCTGCAGCTTATCATTCTCCAAGTCCATGACACTCTCTTGGGTCAGCTTCAAATCACCTTCCAGTTTGCGTTTTGCCCTTTCTAGATCCATCCTCACTTTCTTCTCTTGCTCAAGTGAGCCCTCCAGCTTTAGAAACAAAGTTTCTTATTAAATATATTGAACACAGATAGTTTACAACAGTCAGATGTATGCTGAGCCCAGTTTTGTGTGAGTTAATAGCAAGTTATGAAGGAGAATTACTTAAGCACAAGCATCCTATTTTACTTTTTTTTTTTTTTTTTTTTCCTAGCAGCCAGAGGGCATATGGGCTAAGGAAATATAAGGGTTAGTCCACACTTTACATTCGTGCAAGCATGACAGTTCTCTTGGTAGCAAAGTTCTATTTGACTTCATGCCAGTTACACTGCAAATGCAAACAGAATGGATTTTCCCTGGTTATTGCACTCCTTTCAAAGGATAAACTATCCAGACAAGTTTTTAGAATTAGTCCTTTTACAGACAGCACAAAGACTGCATTTCTGTATCCTTGACTATTTCTAAATGGACACAAAGCTTTGCAACATGCCAGGGTCATGGAAACTAAGTGGAGAACAAGCCTGGGGAAACACAGAAGCAGAGCCAGCTTACATCATCCACTTGCTGTTCCAGTTTCACTTTAGCTTTACTCAATGTGTTGACCTTGTCCTCCTCTGCTTGTAGGTCATCCAGAACTTGTTGATGAGCTTCCTGCAAGGACTTTTTCTCCTTAGTAAGTTTGCTGATGTTTTCATCAAGAGTTGCCATTTCCTCTGTCAAATTTTTGACCTGTGTGAGAAGGGAAGATGTGTTTTTAAGACATTGAATCAAGTGATTATCATAACTTGGCTCAAATGACAGTCTGTACTGAACTGGTATGCAGGAAAATGATGGGAAAAAAGGGATCTCTCCAGCCCCTTGTGGCTGTTTGAGTGAAACTGCCCTCAAGAGAGCCAATGTGTGCCAGTTCTTGTGGGTTTAGTACATTATTTCAAATGTAATAAATTATTTTCTATGTCACTTTTATTGTGGTGGACTACAGCTTCTGATTTCCTCTGGAAAAAGTAGATGAGCTGTACAGACTCCAAGAAAAAGAGCTGGAAGATTTCATGGTTACAGCAGAAAACTGTTTACTTAAAAATACTCACACTAGACATAATTCTATAGCTCCATTGCAGAAAAACTCTCTTCAGAAAAAGGGAAACTTAGCCTGAGTTAAGACTTTTCCCCTCATAAGGTCAGGTAACTTTGTACACACTGATCCTTCAGTGTAGCCTGTGTAACAGACAGTATAAAACCATCAGAAGCCCAGTAGCTCTTGTCATAAATGTAATCTATGCTCTACCTCTTTTGAATACATGGTGAAGTTCTAAAAGTACCTTGTTTTCAGTAGCATGCTTCTCTTTCTCTACTTTTGCAAGTGTTATTTCAAGATCATCAATATCCTTCTTGAGCTCAGAGCACTCATCTTCCAATTTTCTCTTCTTAGAAGTCAGCTCAGAATTCATCTCTTCCTCATCTTCAACCCTCTCTGTCAGTTCTTTGACTTTGGCCTCCAGCTGAATCTTGGATTTAATCAACAAGTCGCATCGTTCCTCAGCATCTGCCAGAGTGTCTTGCTCCTGGTGGGGTGCAAGGAAGAGGACAGCAATGAGAGCTTGGTCTTTTTTCTTCCTCATTTGTCCCCTCTCCTGTAAGTGGTCAGAGAGCCTGATCCAAAGCTACAGAGCAGTCTAAGGAAGATTTCCTGATTTCAGAAAACAAGACCGACAAGTAATTAAAGGAGCACGGTAGGACAGTGGTGAGCATGACAAGTCACATAGAAGACTATTTCACATCTATCTGCCACAGATGTTGCCTTGGACAGAACCTGTTGAGCTTTGCATTGTTAGCCTATCAGGTTATATGCCAGAGCAAGAGAGTTTCTATCTGATCTAATTTTTTACAAGACTCCAACAAGACTAAGGGCATATTTTAGTTTGATTGCACTAACACTCTGTAAGTCTTTGAGTTTCAAAGAACATCTAATAAATACATGAATATTCATGTCTACTCACAGCTTGGAGCTGGAGAAGCAAATCATTTTTTTCCTGAACTAAAGAGACTTGCTTTTCTTCAAGTTCCTTTCTCCTGGCTTCAGATTTTTCCAGGGCCTCCTTCAGTTTCAAGAACTCTTCTTTCATATTAGCCATCTCCTTTTCAGTTTCTGCAGTCTTCAGAAGAGGTTTGATCTTAAAGAAAAGCTTCATCCAGGGCCAGTTCTTCACAGCCATAAAAGCACGGATGTTCCACTGAATCACAAGCAGGGCATCCCTGGTTTAAGAGGGAAACAAACAGAATTCCCTAAAGGCTAGCCTGACTTGAAAAAATGAGGATTTTTTTCAGTCTCAGTCAGTTTTATGGCTTTTTTCTTGGTGATATTAAGAAATTGTTCTAGGTTCCAAGATATAAAATAAACTTTCTCTAGAACTCCTGAAAAATTTCCAAATCTGATTTTTACCAGAGCTGCATGCAAATAATATACAGTTTCTATTATTTTTATCATACACCCACTTTAATATTTTAATTTAGGGTTAGCTATAGACTTAGGGACTGTAATCATTACTCTACTCAACACATAATTAAATGGTAATTGCTCTTATCTGCTAAGATTTAAGGGTGTGTTTTCATACCTGCGCTCCACTATCTTCTGGAACTCAATCCGCATCAATCTGCCACGTGCTCTTGCCTGGATCATTGTTAAGATTTTTGCAAGTCTCTCATCCCTCATTTCTTCTAGATGGCCCAAGAGACCAGCCTTGAAGAACACCTGGTATATGCACAGATGTCATTTCCCCAGAACAAATTATTTTACTCCAGAGTTACACAGACTTTACTGAAATTGTTCAGAAAAAATGGGTTTTTATTGACAGTATTATAAGGTAAGAGTGTTGAGGACCAAATACCACTTGCACCAGGGACAGCACTGTACAGTTCCAAAGTTGTTTTAAAATGGGTCTCATCTGCCCAGTTTTGAATACGCCAAACTATTTTATTGCCACTTTTTTATTTTGACAGTACTTTTCAGCTGTGGTGGGGTTCAAAGGAGGTGGGCTCAACCACCACTCCTAGTTTCCAGAGATCCCTGCTAATGGGATCATGTCGTAATTGCACATGGCCTCATTTCAAAAGCTGTAGCTGACCTTGTGGTCCATATGTGTTTGAGTGTACCTATATTACATTAAATATTGTTTTACTGGGGAGTATGGAGAATCAGCTGCTGCTGTGTCTGCTTGTAGTCTTGCTGTAGTAAGAGCTTTGTGTGAGCTGAAGCCAGAGAAATATAATTCCTCTAGCACAGCTTAAAAATTAATAAAACTTTGCTGCCATATTGCTGGTTCCTTGTATTATTAATTCTACATTAATCACCTCCACCAGAAATTGCATAGTGTCTTATTTCAAAAATTAAACTGTAGATCTGTAATTTTTCTCTTTACATAAGCCATGATGGCCTCTTGTGATTTACCTTGGTGTGTCCAAAACGATACTGGTTATGGTCAACATCTAAAGATGCCATCAGTTTTTCAGAAGCTTTTCTGCTATCCACAAACTTGTCCTCTGGGATTGCCCCTGGATTCAGGATGCGGTATCTGTTAATAACAGATGAGCAATGAGTAAAACTGGCCTAGATTCTGCTTTCCCCACCCCCTGATTTCCCTACTCTCCAGCTACACAGTCACAAGAAAGAGCAGAATTCTGCCTTCTACGTTCAGGAAAACTGAATGGAAAATAGAACAGAATAAAACACCTCAAATAAAAATTAGAAGATGTGGTTTTTATAATTTGACTGGCAGGTTAGGATGGGAGACAATACAGCCCCATGTTACCTTTGTTTAAAGTCAGCATAAAGCACCCTGTTTGGGAAACCCTTACGGCAAATGCGAATGCCTTCCAGGACACCATTACAGCGGAGCTGGTGCAAGACAAGGAAAGCATCCATTTCACCTGCAGGGAAAAACCAAGGCTAAATTAAATGAAGCTTCTCCATAGGGCTTCATTTCATTTCACTGAGGGAATGGGAGAATGTCAAGTGTCATCTCCTGAAAAAGCAACACCATTGGATACAGCAAATAACACAGACAGTACAATCTGGTGACTTGTAAGTAAGTATTGGAATGACATAGTTGAAATATACTAAAATTTTAAGATTGTTGTGTTTTCCATACCTGGAGTTTTTGATTCATTTGGGATAATGCAACGCACAAAGTGAGGGGCTGTAGATTTTAGGTTAGTCATCAGCTTATTTAAATTTTCCTAGAACAGACATATAAAAAATGCAATTAGTGTTAGCAGTTTAGTGGAATCCCAGTCACTTATTTCTTTGGTTTGTTGGTTGTTCAGTTTATTAAGGTCATCTCTGAAGAGTTTCCAACAGAACTATAAGCTTACCAAAATAATTACAGAGAAACGTGTTCAAATAAATCAAAGTACCAACTCACTTTATAATAGGTTATAGCGTCAGTTATAGCAAAGTCTTAAGATCTGTCTTACTTGCAGCTCCAAAATTGTCAGAAACAACATGAACAGTAAACAAGACACAGTATCACCTTGAGGAGCATTTCTGTAAAGTCAGCTACATTTTTGCCTAGTCCCTTCCCCACTCAGTGAAGATAGTTCACCTTTCCCATCTGTTCCTCTTAAAAACAAGGTTTTTGGCCTTCTGGCCAAACATTTTCCCTTGATTGATCTTCATTAGGATCCCCCAGGCAGACAGCAAGCTAGCTTAGAAGAAGCCAACCATTTGGTCCCTACCAGTAATCACCAAGCTCCGTGGAAAGTGTTTTGTCTAGTAAGCAGAAGACAGAGACCATTAGAGGTGGCATATAATGTTATCAGCACAACTGTCCAAACTAAAAATTTTGCATATGTAAGAAGGATGATACATGAGGCAACTGGAGCTGGGTACTTAGTAGCTCCTTGTGTGCTGGAAAGTGGGCTTCTATTTGTGGATTATTAAATAACTGAGTGATCCTTCAGCTATCTTTACAGCTTTATCAGCTGTTAACATACAGGATTAAATTTCCTGTGATATTTCTCCAGGAGGAATACCTCCAAACATGATAAAATGACATGGCTAGTGGGAGATAACTACCTCCCCTTCCCTATCTGAGGCTTACTTGCATTACAGCTTCCCCACTTCTTACCATAAGAAATAGTAATAATGGTAAACTACATGCCTCATTTTTCCCCAGGCATGATCCTAATGACAGCTACCACTGGAATCACATTCCAGTCTCAGTGGAAGGGAATTACTCGGGAAAAAAGAGGCTATATGAGACTCGATTCAACTTTTGTTTTCCATGACTGCTCTAACCCTGCGATCCAAATACAAAGAGTAACCAGATAGGGACTAGCAAATTACTTGTAATCAGTTCCTGTTCCAAAGACATCTGTGAAACTATAAGCAACAAAATAAATGATAAAGTTTGTTCACAATGTTTTGTGATACTTTCTAAAATGGAATAAAACACACTTAATCTCCTGAATGCTCAAAGAAGATAAAATGGAGCAGACCCTCACACATGAAGTTTTAGCAACAGTGTATTCCCTCTTCCAGGATCTATAACCCAGACCCTGAATCAAATCCTTCATTATGAATTTTAACATTCCTCTTTCATATATTAACCCAAACTATCAGGTGGGGAAAGGTTAACAAACCTTGTGCAATGAGGACACCGTTTGAAAAGAAGCACCTTTCTTGCGTTTCTTTTCTCCACCCTGGTCAGCTAAGGGAAAAAAAAAAATCACAACCTATATCTCAGTAAGCGATGCAGGCAGGGCATGGGAGACAGACAAACCATTCTAACAGTGCAATTCCCTTTGAATGAAAGGCATAGCTAATGACGTGATGACTCTGATTGCTCAAATAGTGCACAAAATGTTCTGAACATCAAGTGTGATACACCACAAGTTTGCAGCTCTCGGTCCATACGTAGGATTTTTGCCAAAGACCACTGCAAGTTTTCTGGATTTCATTTACACTTCAGATCTACACATCATCACTTGTTGTGCCAAAAGTCCATAAATATGAATAAAGCAGAAAAATAACTTTTAGCAAAATGGGGTAATTTCTAGTACATTAAAAAGCCTTCAGGGTGAGATGATGTAGAAAAAGCTAAAGAAAGGTAATGCTTATGGAAAAATTATACAGTACATTTTACTGTATAGACACTGGTTCTCATGTGTATGCTTTGCAGACACTAAACTTGTGCAAGTAACATTTGTCTAGAATAGAGGGAAATGAATATTTGTAATTTTATATATAGCAGCTTTGCATCCCCTGAATTTTGCTTAAAACTTCAGAGTCAAAAATCACTCAGATCGTCCAAACAAATTCTGGTTTCTGACATAACCATTACGAAGTTTCACAAGAGCCAGTCATGACCCAAAAAACATCCAGCAATTGCTTAAGTTTCCTAAACACCGGACGATGAGATAATTCCCAGGAGGTCTGGAATTCTGTTGCCTGTCAACTATAATCAACAGAAAAGGAGAACTGAAGAAAGCAATGTGCTTGATGCAATATTCACAGCTTTCTCCCTTTTGAAAGTGACACTGTTGAGGCTGGAAGAAGCTAATCTGGACAGGCTGCTCTCTTCTCCTGACACTGAGGAAAAGCAAGGCAGTATTCTGACAGGCAGGAATATCCACTGGCAAATAGGCAGTCAGTAACTTGCAAGAATTTGCTAGCGGCAGGATTCTTGTTATTTACATTCAGCTCCCCCTTATTCACAGTGTGAAGTCTGCAGCCTGCTTACTTCCTTAGAAAGGAAGTATGATTATGATTAATGACAATACCATCTATGGAAATGAGATTACCTATAAGTAGTCTGTAAGTGGTTGCAACTTCAGGTAAAGCTAAAGGTAAACGTAAAAGGTAAAGAGCTAAAGAAAGGTAAAGCATTCATTACATCTTTGTGATGAGTGCCAGTGCTTGCTACTTGTCTTCTCACAAATAAAACCATTCTGTGTAATGAATACAGTTTAAATCTATTCTTAGACATACAGTAGTCCAGTAAAAAAAAAACAAACAACAACACAAAAAAACCAAACAAAAACAATACAAGCAACTATAAAGGATGATATATTAGCAAAATCTTCTACTTTGGCCAATGTGGAATGGTGTTTGGGTACCTTCACTGTCTAGTTGCAATAGCAACAAAATATTCCAAAACACTCTTTTAAACCTAGTAATTATTATTTAATACAGGGTTGCTAGCAAGGAGGACTACAGAATGGAAGCCAAGAGCTGTTGTTGTTCATACACATCTGTGTACAGAATATTTTTGTGCAACACTTGCCTGCATATATAGGCACTTGCATGCTCAAACTCTCACTGGAGTTTTCACAACACAGATTTCCTAGCCAAAGTTACTCAGAGGTAAGACACATTCTGATTAGCAGAGTTAATACAGAGTCCTTGGTATAACCAGTAAACTCTTACAGATATTGTGTGCATCTAAATAACTCATCACTGCCTCATTTAGCATTGAGTCAATCACAGCTGAGAGGATTGTTTTGTTTCTTAAATTCATTCCCAGGAACACATCCACGAAATAAAAGAAAATCCATGTGAGCTGATTCTGCTTACCACTGTCAGCACCAATGTAGCTTTCAAACAAGCTTGCCAGGAGTTTGTTGGATGATTTTTGGAAAATACCTACTACAGTTTCATTAAGTGGGTCTTTGTTCTTCTCAAGCCACCCAATGATGTTATAGGGAACCTACAGCAAGAAAACAAACCACAGGTCAGAAGTGTTCCACTTGAGAGCAGTCTGTAGTTTTTTGTGGTATGGTTTGCTGCCAGTGACCTTTTCTGAAGTGCTGATCTCAGAGTGGTCTCACGCACCTTGTTCTGCATCACTTCCTCTCCAATTCTCTGCTTCCAAGTTCCCAGACCTCTCTTTGTAATAATTACCATCTGGATCCCACACACCCCTTCCTAACTAAATAGTCCCTACACCTCCTCAGACACTCCACGCCACGGGCTGTACAGGTATCACATGTCATCAGTGACCCAGGAACCCTGCTAGGTAAGTGCTGAACTATGAAATGCACAATTAATAATTTCATTCCATGACATCACACTACACTGAAATAATCAAGATTCTCTGACAGAAATTATTAAAAATCTAAGTCCTTGTCCTTGCCACAGCTCTGTTTAGCTGGAAAGATATGTTCCATTATTAATATCACAAGGGCATAGAAGTTCTAATTTCTTTGCTGAATCCATGCACAACTACAGATAAATGACAAGATGGGCATTATTTCTCTTAATATATACAAATATAAATACAAAATTAGCTTAAGGTTCAATTATAATTTGAAATTAACAGCATCAGGTAGGCTCCAGCTCTTCTGAGCTGAAGCTTCATATCAGTTCTAGTTTGATTAAAAATTTCCTGTGTCCCTCTCAAGTTCTTTCTGCCCATCTGGTCTGAAAACAGAGCTTTGAAACTGGACAAGTTTTGTCTCAGCTATCACAGTTTTTGGATTTTATTCCCATTTACCCCATCATCAGTGGACCTATGAACTAACCCTTTGCAGCAGAACTAACCACATTTCCCTCAACTACTTTGACACACTGGTTGCACTGTGAGTGAAAAGTTAATTTTATTTTTTTTTCAACATCCTTGAAGTTAGGCAGAAATTACTCAATTCATTTGTACAGACAATGAAGATGGAAAATTAGATGCTGCTGCTGTTTAACCACTACTCTGAATGTCATTGTAGGAAAAGTGACAAAAGCAAGGCAAGACATATTTTCAGCCTTCCTCAGTTTGTTTTGTTTCATTTGTGTATCCAAGGACCAGGTGTCTTGGAGTCTGGTGGCATCTTACTTTGTTGCAATACTCATGCAGAAAGAGTAGATGTCTGCTTTTACTCCTCACTGTTCCTTACTCCCCCTCTTCATCCTTCCCACCCGCCCTTGTGTGCTGTGGGCCAAACCTGGAAGACCTCAACCACAAAATTTACCCACCAGCAGAGGAACTTACTGAACCAGCATAATGCACAAGTTCAAAGTGAGCTTCATATTTCCTTTTCTTATCAGGCCTGGGCTTCTGTAAATTAGGTGACTTGCCAAGATGATTGTCATAGAGTTTGGCTTTGAATGTCATATCTGTAGCTTTTGGGAACATACATTCCTCTTCCAGGATAGACAGGATTCCCAATGGCTGTGGATTTAAAAATATCATTGTTGGAAAATGTTTAGGCTGCCTGCTTTCAGTAGTTGTGCAGCCTTTACATTTGATATGATGGAATTTTCAGACTGCACAACTTCTTCTCATCCTGAGGAGGAAAACTTTGACTATTCTGTAAAAATAGTAACCACACTTTGACTATTCAGTATGTCACTTCTGCCTCAGCAGACTTAAAATTTAACTTTTCCTCACGGATCAGCTGGGTGCCATGCCATATGAGATTGCAGAAAGAGAGGTACAGCAAGAGACAGCTGCCCCCACCAGGACCATATTATACTCATAAAGAAGAGAAAAGGAAAGGCATATCCCATCCTGGGGAGGTGGTGAGAGGGAAGCAATAGTTCCACACTAGGAAGAGCACAAAGGACTTTGCACTTCAACATGTAATGTAAAAAACAGGGGCCTCATGGGGACAGGCACAAGGCATATGACTGAAACACAGCATTTGCTTGGAGAAGCTAAGTTAAGTTTGATGTTAAGCATATGTAAAACAAAGTAAATGGAAGAATGGTAGGGACAGAGAAAGACAAAAGTAAAAACCAAGGAAGTTTATTCAGCCCCACAAAATAACTGTTATAGCTCATGGTTATTGTAGGCTGTGTAAGGCAAACTTATGGAGGTCAAGCCAAGTAGCCACAACAGCCACAAACACTCATTTTCCTATGATTCAGTATTGTATGTAGAAAGGCAAGAAACTTGTTCTGCTGTTTATCCTACTCTAGTCACTGGGACTTGAGGACATCTCCAAGTGAGCATCATGAATAAAACTGATTCAGTAAATACATCTTAGCACTCCTGTACATACCTTCTCAATTAGATCAATGCAGGCCTGCAGGTCCATGCCAAAATCAATGAATACCCAATCAATGCCTTCCTTCTTATACTCCTCTTGCTCCAGTACAAACATGTGATGATTGAAAAACTGTTGCAGTTTTTCATTAGTGTAATTGATGCAGAGTTGCTCAAAGCTGTTAAACTGCACAAGGACATAAAAAAAAGAAGCATTTGCACCACAGTTAACTATGGTAATGGCTGGGTGAAACAGCATGGAGGAAACTGTTTACATCAAAAACCTTCTAAACAGTAACTAGTTGAGAAACTACTGAGCGTAACACGAAAGGCAAAGGAGGGGGCAGAGAAGCAGCAGGATATTTGCTGTCTCATGTGCTGTGTTCCAGAGTGTGAGGATTTGTTCAGGTCGCTCAGGATGTAGTGCCTTTCATTCAGCAGCACACAACATCAGTCCTGCAAAGCAGATCCAACATGTCTGGAGAACAACATGTAGCAGCATCATAATTAAGCACTTATCTTCAGGAATAGACTCTGAGAAACAGAAGTTGTGGTGTGCTTCCTGTATTCAGGTGCCCAAAACCGGACACAGTATTCAAGGTGTGGCCTCCCCAATGCTGAGTACAGGGGGACAATCACCTCCCTGGTCCTGCTGGCCACACTGCTTCTAATACAGACCAGGATGCCATTGGCCTCCTTGGCCACCTGGGCACACTGCTGGCTCACATTCAGCCGCTTGCCAATGGGAACCTCCAGCTCCCTCTCTGCCAGACACTTTCCAGCCACTCTTCCCCAGGCCTGTAGCATTGCTTGGGGTGGCTGTGACCCAAGTGCAGGACCCAGCACTTGGCCTTGTTGAACATCATACAACTGATCTGGGCCCATCGATCTAGTCTGTCCAAGTCTCTCTCTAGAGCCTCCCTCCCTCAGGCAGATCAACACTTCCTCCCAACTTCATAAACCTGTGCTGACTGGACCTGATCACCTGGTTGTTCTGTATATCGTGCATAATGGCACTCAAGATGATCTGCTCTATGACCTTCCCTGGCACCGAGGTCAGACTGACAGGTCTGTAGTTCCCTGGATCCTACTTTCAGCCTTTCTTGTGGAAGGTCTCTAGCAGACCCAGTGCTGTATAAACTTCCCCATGACCTACAAACCCAAAATTTCGGCAGTGGCACAAGCCTGTGAACTGCATGTTAATCAGGTGTGTTTTCCTCCCTCTTTCAGTATTTTTTCCTACTGTTTCATGGAAACACCATCTATGCACCTGAGCCTTCAACCAGTCTCCTCAGTGCCTTGAAGTCCTTTTCAATAGCCTTTGGACTTCTCTCTGCAACCTTGTCATTGCCAACCTGGATAAACAACAGAGGGTAATAATCAGAAGGCTGCACCAGACCAGAGAGCTTCCTTTGAACATATCTAACCTGAGACCCAGGGAGGTAGCAGACTTCCTTGTGAGATGGGTCAGGTTGACAAATGGGGCCCTCTGTTATCCTCAGAAGGGAGTCACCTACTACAATTACCCTCCTTTTTTTCTTAGTTGAAGTCCTAAGGCATGGGGGTGAGTGACCAGTCCTGGGCAACTTATTGGATAGATCTTCAACCTCATTCACCTGGCCCTCAAGTCAGCACTTTGCTTTCTCTTCATTTAGAGAAAGAAATACCCACCCAAGAGCTAGGGCTTGGTATTTTTTAATGTCCTTCCACCAAGTCTTCACTCTTTAATACTCACATCAAAGATTTCAAAGCCGGCAATGTCCAGGACTCCAATGAAGAACTGTCTTGGCAGTTTAGTGTCCAAGGTTTTGTTGATACGGACCACCAGCCATTTAAACATCCGGTCATACACTGCCTTAGATAAGGCTCCAACAGCATACAAAACCTAAAAGACATGTTTCAAAATATCACTGTGTGGAACAGAATTTACTGTGGAACACAAGGATTTCAGTGCAGTAGCCTATTTCAATTTCTACTTATGGTTTCAATGAAATTTCATAATTTTATAACCACCAAAGCATACTTAATACAATACACTGCTTCTCCCACTATCTGTGCTGACTTTTCTTCAAATTGTTACCACAGAATTATAAGAGTTGGAAGGGACCTCTAGAGATCATCTAGTCCAACCCCCCTGCTAAAGCAGGATCCCCCAGAGCACATTACTCAGGACTGCATCCAAGCAGGTCTTGAATAGCTCCAGAAGAGGAGACTCCACAACCTCCCTGGGCAGCTTGTTCCAGTGCTCTGACACCCTTAGAGTAAGGACTTTTCTCCTCATGTTTAAACGGAACTTCCTATGTTCCAGCTTGTGCCCATTGCCCCCCATCCTGTCACTGGGCACTACTGAAAAGAATCTGGCTCCATCCTCCTTGCACCCACCCTTTAGACACTTATAGGCATTAATAAGGTCTCTCCTCAGTCTTATCTTTTCCAGGTTGAAGAGGCCCAGCTCTCTCAGCCTTTCCTCATAAGGGAGATCCTCCAATCCCCCAGTCATCTTTGTTGCATCTTTTGTTGACTCTTTAATAATTCCCTGTGTCTCTTGAACCAGGGAGCCCAGAACTGGATGCAGTATCCCAGCTCTGGCACCAGGGCAGAGTAGAGGGGGAGAGTGACCTTTCTTGACCTACTGGTCACGCCCTTTCTTATGTTGGCTCATGGATAATTTACACATAAATTTATATATTATAATGTAGAATTTAATTATATATATGTATGTATACTAGCACATACATGGCGTAAGCAGACTATAGGAACAGTCTGTCAAAACTCTCTTTAGCCTACATGGGATTACACCAATAGGATAGATCTCTCTCCAGCAGTTTTCTAGTTTCTGAGCCTGTACCACAGCCTGTCTTCAAACAACAAATGTTCATTGTAACCAAAATGCTGCAGCATCCTCTACAATGCTGCTACAGCTGCAGCAGTGCTAACCCAAGGACTTTCGTTTCTTAAATTAAGAGATACCTTTAAGTGGATATTGCCTTTAGCTGACTGAAGTCACACAGACCTTATAATTACATTAATAATGAATGAGTGATGAGTGAATAAATAAACCATGGCTCAACTCTTCTAGGTAACTATTCTCATCCAGAATTACAAATCAGTCCCCGTGTGTTTTTTTCTGTACCTGGTTTCCTTGAGTGGCTGTCCCTGAAACACATCAGAAAAACAACACTAGCAAGGGCAGCACCACTGTTCCTTTGTCTGTCTCTTTACTAGTTTCCCACACTTCCACTGTCTCTTGCCACAAGTTTGGGGATATAAAATGAGAACAGATACTAGAGGTACATGTTAATATTTCTAGCAGCTGTCTGTCTCTCTGCGAGGTTATGGATGAATCCTCAGGGCTTGCAGGACAGGTATCCCAATACCCTGAAATCTTCTCCTTACCTGTTCAACACTTTGACCTTTGGTCACATACTCGTTGCCAACTTTCACTCTAGGGTGCAATAAACCCTTAATCAAATCAGAGGAGTTGATTCCCATTAGGTAAGCAGCTTTATCAGCACCTGATCAAGAGAAAAAATGTTTCAACTGCCTTTGAAATTCTAAAGGGAAGCAAGCCTAGCAAGAAAATGATATTAAGTACATCCACTTTCAAACAGGAGCTGGATAAAGACCTTGCTCTTCTAATGATTTGTGCTACATGTGCCTGTTCTCTCCCTTGTGGTAAAGAAGGTCATCTGTCTACCTCGGACCCCAATTGCTGCAAGAATCACACTTGTGAAACTCTTCATGTATAGGGAAAATAACATATCTCCACACTGATTGTAGACAGTTTCAGGTGCAAGAGGAAGTAAAGAAGCAAGACCTGAAGGCATGCAAGAGAAAGCTAACCATTTTGTTCAAATGGTCACAAAAATGAGATTTCATTAGGTTGTTCTCTGTCTATACCCTTTCTGCTAAATGAGGCTACCCACCACTGAATAAAGCACCACACTTTCATCTGGTCAGGAGCTGTGTTGTGCAAGATCAAAACAAACAGGCTGCTTCTTCCTCAACATAGTGCATGATACATGCCAGACTTTTTAAGATAATGGGTAATTTTAGGGGTTATTCTTACTTTCAGTGCCATCAGCCTCTGCCTGCTCTTCTCTGGGCCTTTGTTTGAATTTCATGTTCCCAAAGTGCATGATGGCACCTGTGAGCTTGTAGGAACCAGACTTCTCATCTGGCACAAATCCCAGGATGTCCATAGCTTGCTGTGAAAAGAAAACACAGATATTCGTCACTTCCCTACTCAAAAGCTATGGCGTTTTCCATCCCCACAATCTACCTTTGCATGGCAGGTATTACTAACCTGCCAATGGATGTTATCTTACAAAGCATCCACTGGAACACCTTGGAGACCCACAGTGGCTAGGGAGCGAGAGGAGAGCTCCCTTTATCAAGTATTTTCTATACCAAAATTATAAGAACACGACATGGAGCAAGGCCAGATTAAAAAGTATAATAGTTTATCAGGCCTCGTGCCTCATGGTATTCATGCAACTGAGAGCCACTTCTGCTTTCACTCTAGTCCAGTAGTTGCAGTCACAGAAGCTAAGATCCTGCCAGCACTTTTCCTCCCCACATGCACCTAACCTATGAACTACAAAGTCAAACCAATACGGACTTACATCTGTTGCCAACAATTCTTCTCCATCGTCCAAATTGTCCACTGTAACCACTCCTTGTGAGCAGAAGTGGTAGTCATAGGGGTTGGTAGATACCAGTAGCATATCTATAAACGAATGGTCAAAGTCAAAACTGTCATCCATTCAGGATATATATAAAAAAATGAACATCCAAAGATCAACTCTTGCACACATTTTTCTCTGCACAACTGTGTATAAAGTTATGGGGGTTTTTGTCGTGTGTGATTTGTTGGGTTTTTGTTTGTTTCGGTTTTGGTTTTGTTTGTTTTGGTTTGTTTTTAACAATTTTAGGGCAGCAACAAACTCTTTCATTCTACTATTCCAGTATGAAGACCAAAATTTAGAGAAAGAAAAAAAAAAAGAAAAGAATATGGAAATACTGCACACACATCTATTAAACACACTTTGCAGTATACTGTGTTCGTATTCTCCCCTACAGCTATACTTTCTGCCTTGCATGCCTGTAAGGGTAAAAATCCCATTTAAGTACAGAGGAGAAGGAGATGTTAGTATTACCTAAGACAGGGACAATTGGCATGGTTCCCTTCTTTTATAACAGACTCACAAAATAGCAACTTCCAGCACTCTTTGCAGAAGATACTTGGCTCTTGATGAACAAAACCCAACAAAGGTTTGGTCTAGATGTCAATCTTTCATATACATACACACATATGTGTCTAAATACGTATGTACGTGAATACATATAGAAATACATGTGTATATAAAATAAGATTATCTGTAGGTCTGTGCTGCTTTGCTAAGAAGCAATGACGTATTCATTTATCTACATTTATATTTTTCTGTACTGGTAATTATCTATATTTATATGTATCTATATTTAGATACGTTTGTATACAAACACACACATTTCTTGTGTACAAGACAGAAGTCCCCAGTGGTTTCAGCCTCTTCAACAGCCTGCAGACTTGTTCCTGCTGGCCAAAAATGTGTGTGCTGCTGTGAAGTGTGCAGATAGTTAATGAGAAAGAGCCTACTGTCCTAGCACCAGGATTCAGACAGAAATTTCAGTGCTATGGTTCCTTGAAATCTTTCCCCTAATCATAATTAATTAGGGCAGGTAAAAGCTAAGAGGATTGGGCACTTAACCATGCACTGTCAGGATAAAAAGACTTCAAAACAGACTATGATTGCTGCGGCTTAGTAGCAGTTTAGTGACTCTTCAAAGTATTTTATAAAAAGTGTTTCTTCAGCGCATAAATTCAAGTCAGCAAATCTCATCACTTAAATAACTAGTGAAGGTTTTATTCAAGCCATCAGGAGATGAAGAGAGCAGAGACATCTCTTATCTGCTCTCTGCTCCTCTCCAGCAGGTCTATGGGACTGCATTCAGGGGAAACATGAAAGGGGCAATTACCGCACAATCAGCTCTGCATATTCTTCCTTACTACAGGACATTCTAGAATATGAGTTTGACTACTTGGGGCAGAAAGAGGAAACCAGCTTTTCTTCATGGATCTGTAAGCAAATCTGTGAAAATCTGCATGATGAAAATTTTATCACCACAAATGCTTTTGGAGGCATAACACTTTCCAGATGTTTTGAGACCTCAGAGTACACACTGTGACTTTTTTGCCTTTAAAGTGTTACGTTTTGAAACTCCTGTCTGAGCTTCATTCCCTTAGACTAATCTCTAATATCCCTTCACTTTACAGGGTACCTGCATCAGTATATCACAGAATAATGATCTATGTTGCTGCCATTGGCACACCATGTTTAAAAGAGTGCCTTGACTGTGAAAGCTCTGGAGCCCTCATTACAGAAAAGGCACAGAGGTGTTGGAGAGGGTCCAGAGAAGAGCCATGAAGATGATCAAAGGGCGAAAGCACCTCTCCTATGGAGACAGGCTGAGAAAGCTGGGGCTGTTCAGCCTGGAGAAGAGGCGGCTTTGGGGAGACCTTATATTGGCCTTCCAGTGCCTAAAGGGGGCCTGCAGGAAAGCTGGGGAGGGGGTTTTCATCAGAGAGGGCAGTGATAGGACAAGACGTAAGAGAAGGTAGTAAGGTGCTGGAATAGGTTGCCCAAGGAGATAGTGAAATCCCCCTCCCTGGAGGTGTTCAAGGCCAGGTTGGATGATGCCTTGTGGGACCTGGTCTAGTGTGAAGGGTCCCTGCTCATAGCAGGGAGATTGGAACCTCATGAACTTTAAGGTTTCTTCCAACCTTAACTATTCAGTGATTCTATGAAAGTTCAGTTTAATCAAGTGGAAGCATAAAGGCCTCACTGCACATGGCTTTGTCCCCTGCCCCCTCCTCAGGCTCTGTCTGTTCCACTGCAGGCTGGTTCTTATAAGCTGTGAACCCACATAATGCTTACCCAGTAACTCTGGTTTCTTTCCTGACAGGATTTGGTAGAAAATGTGATAGTCTCTTTCACCCGGCTGCTGGAAAATCACTCGTGATTTCTCCAATAAATCTAGTAGCACAAAGGAAAATTCAGTGAGAAGGGTTCTCCAAGTTTTCAGATGAGCAATTGTATTTTTTAAAAGGATAGAATTTGCAGCTTACAAATCTCAATATCAGCAGATGACAGCTTGCCCGTGGTTCCAAAATGGATTCGAATAAATTTACCCTAATTCACACAGAAGAATATTCTAATTAGTGCATATAACGTACACAGAGGGAAACAAAGGATGCTGCTTGAAGGCAACCATTTGGCTTGAAGAATCAGTTTATGCTAACTCCTTGGCTTTGCACAAGCATATTTTCAATGAGAAATATCAAACAATAATACTACAGTTTTCCAAGCTGAAACCTGTATGTACAGCTATGTGAAGCAGCTTATGGGGAAAGCATAACAGTGCAGTTATCTGCCAGGCTAAGATGGGAATGCATGTGACTTCCAGTTTCATGTTGGAGGCTTATTCTAATACATGACTCAGAGCAATAAGCCTGGGCCTGAGACACATAAGCTCCTTTTTCGACTCCTCCTCATTTGCAGTCCTAACTCACATGCAACTACTTACTTCAGAAGGGATTTTACACTGCTTTGCCCATTAAATTTGCATCTTCATCCCCCAAAATAAATAAAAAATGAGTAGTTTTCATTTAATGTATAACATTTAAACGCATCAATTTTAAAAATAACTAATTTTCATTCCAACTGATGAAATTCTTCTACAGTTGTGTAGCTTTCCACAGATGCTTGCTACCTCTCACTCTTTC
>NW_009952564.1:5044581-5102893 GCF_000747805.2 Chaetura pelagica
CTTTCCACCCTTCCAATTACATTTTTAACTGGATTTGTTATGGAAGCATGGGTTACAGACTCAGGCTGTCATCTCCATGCTATTTCTTTTGGACCCCTGAGCCAACGTCAACCAGATGTGGCAGAGGCAGAGCTCCTGAGAGGATTGCTCTCCTACAAGCCTAATGGGAATGAGGAGGCTCAAGGTCATGTCAGCACTGGGGGACAAGCAGGGACAGTTTACTCAGCCTAAAAGGCAGATAGTACAGAGTGAAAAAGTAGAGCTATTATAGGAAGAGGGGATGACTTAGGCTAGTGGAAAACATAGTAGGAAAAACAAGCTATGCAGCAGAGGCAGTCCTGGGGAAAATTTGCCACTGCTGTTCAAAGGGCTTCACAAATACAGGCTTTGCTTGTCTCCTGATCACATACAGTTTAAGCAACTATCTCTCTTGCTTTCCTTTTGTCTTTCATCCATTTAGTAGTTTTTCCTGGTTAGATCCTACTTTGTTATTCCTCCACTGTGTGGAAATCCAGCCATTTTAGTGGACAAAACAAGCAGCAGCTTATGAAGGGATTATTACAGAAATGTTATTAATGGGTCATTCTTGAAGAGTCCATCATTAAGTTATAATGCAGACTTACAAAACGCGAGGAGTTGTCATTTCTCAGGGTTTTGGCATTTCCAAAAGCTTCTAGGGCTGGGTTTGCTTGAATGATTTGATCTTCCAAGGTTCCCTAGAAATCATGGTTGGAACACTATTGAGAAACCTACAGGCTACAGACTTGGCTGTCAGCTGTAACTCTGTCATGCATTCACTTACAGAGAGTAGACTCCTTACCAAAGTCATTTAGCTCACCCTAGGGGTGGCACAGTGGGAAGGGCATAACAGCAGGATCGTCTGTCCATTATGAGTGCTTAAAGGCCTCAAACATTCTGCTGTGCTTTACTATTTTGGTTTGTAGATAGGAAATTTTTGCCATCTGTCCAAGTTAATGTGTGTAGGAGAGGGGGCTACTGAAGACAGTGACAAGCACTAAAATGCATTAGATTTGAAAGCACTCAGAGCTTGTAACATTTGTGATTTCTGGAGATGAGAAAAGCATTGACTGTCACTTGCACAAACTTCAGTTTGCTGAAGCAGACTACTTTAGCTGCCTGTGCTCCAGGGATACTCCATCAAGGACACCACACAAAGTGAAAAGCTGAGTTTCATGACAGAGACTGACAGAACCCAGTACCATTTTCACATGGGAAAGATAAATAGCAAACTGATGACTTACCCCAGTTTTGGTAGCTGGTTGCTGTCAAAAGAGGAACACAATGGAGGAAAAAATAAAGAGAGAATGTGAGTACTTACATGAAGGACATCACAAAAGATAAAGATTGGCAAAGTTAGAAGTCTAGTGGGCATCAACACACCAGCAGGACTTGTTGAAGTCTTCCTTCAAAAAGCACATGTGACTGTTACTCTTTGCATTCACCGTACATCACAAAATAGCCAAGTGCTGTTCCTACCCAGCAACCTGCTTTATAACCTGTTGTAACTCCTGCTCCAAACGCCTACCTGGTTTTACCCTGGAGCACCAGCCTCATTGTGTGCAGAAAGCTGGTTCTGCACCACTCAGTCATTTGTTAAGAGATCTTTGCAGACCTCAGGTGAATGCATATTAGACTTTGGTGACGTGAGTTGCGTGTACAGAATCCAAGCCTGGTTGAAATTTTGGCCTTATAAACACAGTTCATAGGAATCAGTTAATTCACCACAAAAGAATGTTGAGCCTCAAGTGCAATGAAGCCTGTAGTGAATAAGCTCATAGCAACATAAGATAAAAAGAAGCATGAATACAGTATTCACTGTATCCACTGTAACCTTAGAGAGCACTTAAAAGCAAAACAACATTTACCCAAAGAGAAATATAGGAAAGCTGATTGAAAAACATATTTTGCCAAAACTTTTTTTTTTTTTTTGGGGGGGGCGGGGCTGAAAATCTTTCAATAAAACAGACATTTTGATGAAAAATTATAATCCTAGTCCTTTTGAAGACTATTTTCCACTTGAAAGAAAAAAAAAGGTCAAATTTTTAATCTTCACACTCTTCCCATCTTTTGACCAGCTTTAACATGATCAGAAACATTTAAGACACATAAAAGCTAAAACTCATAGAAAAAAACAGCAGCAACAAGCAGCTGTTCAGAACCAGGGGTGTTTTGCTGCTCCATCTGGAGTATGACAAGTTCAGATGGGAATTGCTTCCCACCCTCAGAACAGCACACACTCAGCCGTCACGTGGAGAAGCCTCAGTGTCTTTCCCCACCAGTTTTCTTTTCTTGACCATGCCTGTTGAAGTCTAGCACATGATTTAGTGCTCAGGAGGCAGACTTGTGAAGTTAGTTGTACACAACAGAAAAACCTTGGGAGTCTGAAATGAAACAGTCACTTACGTTCTTCTTGCCAGGTTCACCCAGGGCTGCCACTGTGGCAAAGTATTGGATGACACGTTTCGTGTTGACAGTCTTGCCAGCACCAGATTCTCCACTACAGGAAGGAGGAAGGTAACATAGGCATTGCTCAAACAGCTGTAGCTCATCCTCTCATCTTCCTGTCCCTTTCTCAGAATCACTGACTCTTACTTCTGCAGCCTGCTTTTTGAGCATTTCAGTGGAAATCACAGTAAACTGACTGAATGAAGAGGTGAATGCCTGTGATAACAGCAACTAATTCTTCATGTGACTGGGCTCAGAAATCTCATACAAGCCCACTCTACACTGTGTTTCCTTTAAGGGCATGAAGTTTTATTCAAATCACCCAGACTGAGGATCTGAGGGATACCTATGTACAGCTAATGATTCAGAAAATGTACAGAAAAGCTGCAGCAATTTGCCAGCATTATCCAGGAGCACATACGAACTGTGTAGAGAAACACTCAACTCTCCATATTACATGCTTGCCAGTAAATGATGTGCCTCTTCTTTTCTGCCTTGGTCATTGCCCTCCCTTTAGTTGTGTCTACAGGACATTTTAAAGTATGATTTGCAGGAAGAGTGACCATGTTGAAAACAAGGAGTCTTTTGTGCCCAAAGAGGGCAGCGACAGCAGGGCTAACCCAGGAAGAACTGCCTGCTGAGTTGTTTTAATGCCTACTTGGAGTGAATACCAGGAGGGGATCAGAAATGGGCCAGTCTCCATCAAACCCTTAGTTACTCCTTTCCCATAAGACTCAAGGCAGCCACCAAATGGCCAAATTGCCAGTTACTAGGGCTTGGATCAAGTTCCAGGCAATTTAGCTGAGTTTTCATGGGTCAACTTGTATTTTAGTAGGATTTTTTTCTTCTAAGTTTTTTTTGCAGCAACAGTCTCAAATCAGTCAAAAAAGAAGCACTTACGTGATCAGCATAGACTGATTCTCCCGATCTGTGGAAAGAGAAAAGGGGAAAAAAAACCCCATACAAACTTAGTAGGCTGTACAAACTGCTCATTATAATTGTAAATGAGTACCAACTATTCCAGAATCAGTACTTCAAAGACAGAAGAGAAAAACATGAAGCAGAGATGGAAAGATAAAAACTAGTATCACCTTATCCAGCCTCCGGGAATGCAAATTCTAGCCCTGCCCCAAGTTCTCCTTTGGTGTTTTGTTCAAGTTGATATTAAAGACCTGTCAGTTGTGCACATTCCCACTATGTCTGGGAAAGTATAATAAGGAAAGTAATTTCCTGTCATAAAAATGTTTCTTTTCTTACTCCTGAGTAGGTCTTTGCTTACATCTGACCTTTCTGCTCCTGCACTACTAGACCAAACCAAGTAATGTTGCTGTTTGTTCACAAGCTGTTCATTACTATGCATACCCTTTTTCAGTTGGCCGTGATGCTGGAATGAAATTTTGTAGTGTCCCTGCTGTTAGTGGCCTGACCAGAAAAAAAGCATTTATTAGAACACTTTGCAACCTTAATATATTATTAAACAAGTTCATCAAATGCTAAATCATAGCAGCTTCCCAACCCATTGAGCCTAAATTCCTCTTCTATTTTTTGAATTCCAGTCATCGTAACAGCCTACATATTTGGCAGCATATTGGGCCATATTTCACCCTTACATGATAAAAGAGCCCCTCTTTGCAGCCACACTTGCATCCCCTCTGCCCAACACCTTCTGCTCCCTCACAGCTGTGGAACTTCACATTTTATTAAAACCAGGCGATGGCAGGTTGTGTTCCCACCAAGTCTCTCTGGGCTTCTCTCCGCCACCTCTCAGGACCTGGTGGCAGCAAATCCCTGCTGCCCTCTGCTGATGAAGTTGTTTTTTTAATTATTTTTTTTTAAATTCCCAGTAATTTGTGGGTTAGGGTGAGAAAATCTCACAGGCAAACCGGGAGTTTGTTGTTGCTGTTGAGCGGCAGCTGTTGCTTGCAGGAAGTTGTGCGCTTCTGTTGGAAAACCTCTCGCAGCCTCCCTCCCATTGGGCACCAACCCCACTGGCCAAGGAGAGCAAAACCCAGCAGGAAGGAAGCGGTGGCACTTACTGCGCAGCATGTCATGGTAGGCGTTGTCAGCGATGGAGAAGATGTGGGGAGGAGCCTCCGAGCGCCTCTTGCCTTTGTAGGCAGCTACGACCTCTGACTTATAGACAGGCAACCACTTGTAGGGATTTATGGTCACGCAGAACAAGCCGGAATAGGTCTGGAGGGAGACACCAAACAAAAGTGAAAAGAACTGCTCAAGGAATAAGAGGAAAGAAAAAAAAAAAAGTCTTAGTTAACCAAGCAGGACCTGGTGTTTCCAGCTTCTGCTTTGAGCTTGAAACCTGATTTGAATTTCAGTCTTTGATCTGAATTTCTAAAGCTACTGGTCTGCTAAGTGGCTTCCTATGGGCAATTGCTATCAAAACTACAGATACAAAACAGGTTTCCAAAGGGGGAAACAATTTTCCAGATTACAACCAAAACCAGCCCCTTCAGCAAAATAAAGGAGAAGCAAATAGACCTATGCCTGGTTTTCTGCCTTGCTACTCCACAAGAGTCGTTTCCTCTTGAAAACAGTCATTACAGAGGAAAAAAAAAGTTACAATTTTCCTGCTGGAGCTCCATTCTTAGGAGGAGAAGCAATCTCCCATTATTAATTTGATGTGAGCACCTTGAGGCGATTTCTGGTGGGTGTTCAAAGAGAATACAACTTCATAGTGTTATTCCCCAAAGCTGTGGAGCTTTTTTCAGCTTCTGGAGAAACACAGATGGTAATAATCTATCTTTATAGTTGCTCTTTGAGCAACTCAGGAAGTCAGATGGGGCTTGGTCTTCCAGGAAGAGTTTTCAGTTGTAACCCCATGGAATCTGTTTCATCTGGTGACTTTCCATGTACTTAGTTCAATTTGAAGCAAAAATCTCCAAAGAAACCCAGTTATTATATGGGCACAAGCACTATATGCATGTCAATTAATGAGCTCAACTGCATTCTCAAAGTTTCAGGTGAAGTCCAGGTGTCTTCTCCTAAAAATAGCACTAGGACCTGCTCCAGGATGGCTGTGACATGAGTCCTCAGTCCTATTTTCAACAAGAAAAACTTCAAACAGTAAATGAATTAAGGTAAAGTGACAAATTTAATTTTCTACCTATGCTGATCCGCAATCAAAGATGTGGTTTAAGCCATAAGTGTCTATACAGGGGTTATTAGAAAAATGCAGAAAAAGCTTCACAATCAGAATTTAAGTGGATAAAAGCTGGATTTTCTTTTCTGATGAACACTAAGAACAGGAATTGGCTAGAAAAAAATTTATAGATTCCCCTGACTGATTTCAGACACAACTGATACAGCAAACCAAGAGCAAAAGTTTGACCTCACAAAACTATATGCTAATTAAGCTTGTTCTGGTGCTGGCAGAAGTTATGTCAGTGATGTCATGGGGCAGATACAGAGCAAGGGAAAAGGCGAGAGTCAAACAAGACAGATGTTAGCACAGAAAATAAAGGGAATAAAATTACTGACCTAAAGATAGAAAGGCTCATACTTAAAAGAAGTTATGCATGTGCTCTAAGCTTGAGGCTTTCTTTCTTAACAAGGAAATCTCCATGGCTGGTATTGACATGGATTATTATTAGGAGAGAAACTATAAATTAGGTCTCTCCCATGCTTTGATTGCTGAAAATATGAAAGCCCTCTCCTAGGTAAGTATGCAAACCCAAGGAACTAGACACCATCTGATTCATTCAGCTTTGGCTCTCTCTGTTCAGACACAAGCCAGTTCCAAGCAATTTCTTTCCTGAAAAGATGAACCAAACCCTCAGTTTTGTGACTTATCAAAATTGTATACTTAATATGAAGGACACAACATGTTCAAACATGAAATCTGCACTTGAAATGCAGATTTCTAAATATACCCTTGCAATGACCCTTACATAGATCATCCAGTTGCTGTAGCGCTTTCTGAGATTGTACAACACAGAAGCTTCATTCAGATGGGTCAGCATAGCCATGTCCTCGATCATGTCAAATTTGGGAGGGTTCATTGACTGCAAGTCATCTTCTTTTATAGTCATGGTCTGCAAAGACAAATAAGTACAGCAATACTGGAAAATACTGGGATTTTCTGTTGCTTCACACACCTTATAGGGTAATGTATTTTTTTTCCCTGCAAAGGGAAGTCCTTCAGCTCAAACCCAGCCTATGTACATAATATGATTTATTTTCACCATTATTATTAGATGATAAAACTAAGGGGTACGGTGGTATGGCTATGAAAGAAGCCATGGGATTCAGCTACAGCCCAGGCTTTTAACTCTGGGGTCCAAACCAGAGCAAGCTGGTTGCATACCTCTGCTAACAGACCCCCTCAGCTGCTCTGTGGTAGCTGATGCTCTCTTACCCACCACCACACTGCTGCTTTCTCCTTGGTGTTTTTTTCATGCATCATTCGGATATGACATCAGTTACTGTGAAAGAGGTAACTGAGCTTAAACCGGACAGGTAAATTCTGGAGTGTGCTTCTCTGGCTGCCTTAGTCATGGATCAGACAAAACCGGTTTTGTACCTTTCCATCTGCCGTCTGCACAGTGACTTTCCCTTCACTGGTTTCTGTAATTTCAGCTTCAACGTAAGCTTTCTTGTCATCAGGAACCCAACATTTCTTCTTCCCTGTGAAATTAAGGAGATCAAGGTTCCACAGCCTTGCATCAACCAGTAAGGCCATGCCTAGCTCAGCCAGATTGCTGGGTTACTTTTTCTACACAAGTGACACAAAACCTCTGGGATGGCAGCAGATTGGCAGTGCCGAGGAGCTGCCTGCCAAAGTGGAAGGCGTAGGGCTCCCAAATGTTGTCTGTGCTTTGAAACTACCACTTGGCTTCCTCGAGATCCTTCCAGAACAAGGTGTCAAAATATTTCACAAATGCTGGCTAAGCCTCAGCCTCCACGGGAAATCCATAATCATTATCACCAGTGTGCAGATGGAGGCACTGAGATCCAAGCCCAAATTAAGGCATTTGCTAAAAAGTCACAAAGCAAATTGCCATCTGAGCAAGGAATTCAGCCCACATTATTTGCCTGCCAGCTATTCAGATTTAACCTTATTCCTGCATATTCTTCTGAGGCTTGTCTTGAAAAACAGCAATATTAATAACTCACATGTGGCTTGTTGAAGTTTGGAGTAGCTGCACTAGACTTTAGGTCTTTAGTTACAGCAGCTATTCTGACCAGCAAAATGTTGTGGTTATTGGTGTATTTACACTTAATACTACACCTCAGAGCTCATGTAAATCTATTCCATGATAATAAATGATGGAAAACTAAAAGCTAACATCATATTATCATACAGCCTGCAAATCAAACAGATGTACAGGCACAGCATAATAATACATCTAGTCAGGCCACAGAATCTCATAACAGGAACATCAATGTGTGGCATTTTTCTTTAAAATGGACAAAGAAGTGATTCCCTACCTTTTAGCAGAGCAATACAAATGCAACTTGCTTCTAAATCAAGTTGATTACTTACTTACCAGAAATGGATAGATTATTTCTATTTACTATTCTATTCTATTTCTATTTATTTCTAAAAGCCAGGGGGTTTATAATGACTTTGCAGAATAAAGAATCCAGAATTTGGTTGAACCATCTACCTCAAACGGCAGCACAGAAGCGACAACGCAGGCTTTGCAACCTGCTTTGCTCTGCAGTCCCACAGATGTACTTGGATACAACCCTTATCCCTCTTAACCAGGCACTGGCAACATTAAGGGTACTGCAACTCACCATCAAACGCGACGGTCTGTGCCTTCATCAGCTCCTTCTCGCTCTTTCGGAGATAGGGAGCAGCCTCCCCAAACTCAGACATATCGACCATCATCTTGGCAACGGTTCAGGGTGGCACAGCTCAAGGAGAAAAAAAGAATGGGACCTGGCCTACCAAAGAAAGGGGGGTAAAAAACATCTATTTTGTGGACAATCCAAGACAATACAAAACACTCCACACAACGTGGCAGGTGGCTGATCAAAGTAATGATTAATTTGAAACACAAATACCTAATACAGATATGGGGCTATACTGCACCCTTAGCTAAATGCTTCTCTGGCTCAGCTTATTTAAAGTCTGCCAGATCCTGTGTGGTTCAAAACCTCAGCATAGGTCAGTTATCTCCACAGGACAATTTAATCTCTTCTTTGTGGCACAAATGGTGCTTAAGAGCAGGAGATAAAATGGACCACTTGAAGCTGTGATTTTAAAAACCACTTATCCGGGACCTGCTCTGGTCCCTTTCAAATTTGCCTGGAGCAGGCATATGCTCTCCTTGGGGCCGTGCCACTCAGCCACTTCCAGCATTGTCTCAAGCAGGTGTTTTCTGGGAATCATGTAGCAAGACTTCACTGCTGCCAACTGAGAACCGCTGCAAGGGTGTGCATTACACCCTTGGTGCTGCTCCAGAGACACATGCCCACGCTCCTGCTGGAGAAAGCCAGCAGTGGGACTAGAAACAGCCCTGCTACCAGCAGTACACTCCTTTGGTAGCATAAATTAGCTAGTTAGAAAAAAACAACAACCCAGGACTAACAGAGCTCGGTAATGTTCTGAGCCAGTGCAGCTTCCCAAGCTGCTGGTAACTCCGAATTCACCCGCTTGCATATCCTGCTGCAGCAAGGCATGGCAGAGGGCAAGCATATCTGTAGTGTTGCTGCAAGGGTTGAATAGGTTTTTAGAGTGATTTGAGCTTAGTAGTCCAGCTTAATACCTGCATGTGTTTTCTCAAATGACAAGGCCACGGTATTTAGGAGCCTTTTGAAAGAAAGGGCAGAGGACAATGGTGTGAGACTAATTTGCTGGATTTGTACTGCCAAGCAATTTATTTGACTGTTACATACTCTCTAAAGTGATTGTACAGATATGGTGAATTGTTGGGGTTTTTTAATACATAAGCACATAAAAATACTTACAGACACGTATGTAAAATACTCAAGGTGCTATCCAGAGCATGTCTAAAAGAAGTTCCACTGCTAAAAAGTGTACACACACTTGCACACAATGTAAGAAGGCTTTTTCGCATTTTAGTCGATACACCATTTGATTACTATTCAATGCTGTACAAGTGGCCCTCATACGTTACCTCTTCCCCCATTGTATTTATTGTGCAATATCCAGAGCAGGTGGAAAAATTTTCAAGAGCCCTACCAAGTCACACTCAGTAGTCTTTCAAAATTTAATTCCATTTCTTTCTAGCAACATCCTGGTAGGGATAAAAAATCTTCATCAACCAAGGCAGTTTTTTTTAACACATTCCTCCTGGGGAATGTAAAGCCCTAAGTCAACAGAGCCGACAAATGTTTTACAATAAGCCCTCTCCTGTTGCTGCACTACAAACTTGAGACCTTCTGCTTTTTTGCTTTAGAGTAAAAACTTTATTTCTTCCTCATAACTAGCCTTATTTCCTTTTAAAAGGTTATGGGCCTAAATAAACACAGCTGTCACCAATTATTTTAACCTTATCTGAGCTGACAAAAATTCCCGAGTGGAAGCATAACTCAAAACAAGTATTTCAAAATCTCTCTCCCATTGGGATTGTGTCTTAGTTCTGGTGGAGCAATGAAACTACAGCAGTTCATACCTTTAAACAGAACAGCGTTAAAGCATGTAAGTGTCATTTCACATTAAAAGTGCAAATGCCAGAGGAGCCACTCCAGTGTTAATCTCTAGGATTCAGGACAGATTCTCACAAGTCCTAATACACACTAAAGTACTCTATACCTGTTTTGTGCCACCTACCTCCATTTGGAGAACCCTTAGGGACAGTCACTTAGCTATTACTTTCTTATATATTTTTTTCCTTTTCTTTTTTTTTTTTTCCTTTTTTCTCATATATATTCAGGGCCAGCCACTATGACAAATGTTGTGGTGTTCAGAACACTGTGGCAGATGGGAGAGAATCCCTTGTTCTTCACCAATCTCATGTGCTTGGAGTTATGACAGAGGTCAGGCCCAGGCAGCGCACACCTTGCGGGTGCAGAGAACTCAGCGAGGCAAACCCATTGCCAAATACAAGAAATTGTAAATGTTGTTTAGTTTATAGCCATAGGATTATTTTTAATAGGTAGCATAGTCAGGAAAGACAAGACAGAGCTAAAGACATTTGCTTTCCTTTCAGTCTGTTCTAGCTAACAACAAAAAGAGCCGGACCTTGTATATGAACTCAGGAAGATCCTTGAAAACACCTACACCCTGTAGAAAGCTGACAGTGTCACACAAAATTAGGAGGCACACCCAGGACCACCAACAATTTGGTGGCGCATTCAGGCCTGAAAAGGACAGACCTCACCTTTCTTTGCTGGGGCTGATGGAAGAGCTGCTGTAGTGCTAATGGCTCGTCCGCGATAGCAAGGACAGCAGACATCACCCATCTTGGAAAGGGAACCCGGTCGTTCACCAAGGTTTATAATTCAGGTTAGATTAAAGAATGCCTTGGACCAACAAACTGGTTCAAATGACATAAGCCGTCACCTCTTGGCAGATCATAGAGAAGACAGAAAATATGACTTGCAGGTACTGGCTAATCAGTCCACCCAGACACATAATTACAAGGGACCTGACACTTCCTTTCCCAAGCGGTTATTCCAGCTGGCTAAATGAATGCACTAATGTTAGAGAAACGTGTCTTTGCCATCCTAGCATTCAGGCAGCACCCTAGGATGACTAACACAGGCTATCTGTTTAGTGATATTACTACTAAAACCTTAAGCTTCCTGAAAACCTTAGTCACACCAAAACCACAGTGCAGTGTTAGAGCACGGCTGGCTACCCGCATTTAGGAGTGAGAGAGGTTGGTACTCACCCTGGAGAGCACAGAGAAAGTGTCACTGCTCCGCCTGGGCCAGGCTTTATAGGTTTCTATCTCAAGGTCACTGGTGGAAGGGCTGTTTAAAGCCATCAGCAGTTTTGTTCCATGCCTATATTTGTCCACTGGATCCCGGGTGAGGAGACAATGCCTGGGGAGGGGACACGTGTGGCTGGGTCCTGGCGAAGGGGGGCAGGAATGTCAGCAGGGAGCGGCACACGCCTCACCAGTCGCCCCTCACCACACCATTCTTGCTCCATGACTTCATGGAAGAAGCTTTTCCTGCCTCTGTGTTTTTACAGGGGCAAATATTGCTTTTCCACATGCCTCAGAACTCAGACCTGGGGGAGTGGGGTGGGGTGGAAATTAAGGCTATTCAAATGTACCACCCCTAGAACATGAAAATCAAAGCTTCTTGCTCAAGGGACAAGTGTTTGTAAAGGGAATTTTGTTATGTGAGCCAAACTGCCTTTGAGCAACAAAGCTAGTAGGTAAGTTTTCCCATCCCGGTCAAGCACTTTAAATCTCCTTCTTGGACTGCAGAGGTTTAACAGCCAAGTCTATAGGCTCAGGACTGGGATACACTTCTACTCCCCAGTTTATGAACAAGGGAAGAGAGTGAAGAAATTTAAAAAATATATATATACTGATTCTTCCTGGAAAGTGAATGACAGATAATGAGGAATGTAGGCATCAATTTTAGTGAGCGCTTTGCTTCAGGAAACTCATTTATGAGACTGAGGTTAGGCAATGTCTGACCTTCTTATAGTGAACTCATTTTTCCTGTTAAACATGCACCATAAGTAGCTTGTGTCTCATTTCACTTCAACCCATAAATAGCAGAACAACTGACACATCCAGATTGATTTGCTTTTACCAGCACGGATAGATATATAGGTTTCCTTTGGGCCTAGCACAAACTGAGTATAAAAGCACAAAGGAAAATAAATTTTGTGGATAATGCTTGTTGGCCACAAGGGAAGACCATATATTAGGGCTTCAGAAAACTCAACTCCAAGGAAGCAAGAGGGGGACAGGCAGGGACCTTATCCATAGCTTCACCGAATCCTTAGAAACCCACAGAAGCAAATGGTTTGGTTTGTGATCAGGCGAGAGGAAAAATGTTTGCATACCGAGTCTGCTATTTTTAAAGCTGTTGTCCTGATGACTGGACAACGACAGGTTGCACAGACAAAGTACGTTTGTAAGAAACAGAGGAATGTATGGACGTGATAGACTCAAAGACAGGAGATTGTTGTGGCAGGTCTGAGGATCTGAGTGCTTTAGTAACCTGGTATTTTTAGCATTTGGGAAATGCAATCAAGAGACATAATCACTACTGCTTTGCTAGAGACATGCCCACCTCCAGACAGACCTAAGGTGAGGAGAGGGCCCTCCTACAGTGAAGGGTGAAGCTTTCAGTCTTTGTCTGGATATATCTGTGAAGGGAACCTGCACTCCAGCTGAAAATGAGCAGTATGCATCACACTCCAGCACTCCACTGGCTGTCATACTCTTTGCCCTTGTTTGCTTAAACCAGAATTGCTTCCCAGCCCTTCCAGCCTGCTGTTTTAAAGGTGCTTGGTCTGTAGCATGGGCTTGTTGACATTGGATCCAGCTGATCACTTTTTTGCCTTTTATCTGGCAAAAATGAAAATAAAGGTAGTGAACCCACCTGCTTTGGCGAACAGCAAGTGATTGTGCAAAACTCAAGCAGATGCTCCTGATCACATAATTTGAAACAAGGCAAACTGCATGCATCACCAGATTTATGGGTGCTGTTAATCTGCAATGAAGACTGAGAAAGTGATTAATTCATGTCATGAAGGCATAATGTGCTGATACTCCCTTCTTGTTCCTGTCTCACACTGCCAGTACCTTTACTTACAAACACAATATTCCCATTACCACCCCTGCTCAGAAGAAGGCATTTTTTTTAGAAACGTACTGTTATACTTGCATATTTTCTGCTCTGCAAATATTCAACTTTCATCAGTTCTTCATGAACACTGCCATCTCACTCCCACACCTCCCTTTTCTTTTCTGGGGCTTCAAACAACTGCTTGCATAGCTGATGCCAATGCAATTTCAATGCTTGTGTCACTTAGAAGGGGACACAGCCAGCACTGGTTCAAACATGATCAATTTATTTTCCTTTCTAGCCTGACGTGAATTGAAACTGCACGTTATTCCTGCCTTTCTGGAGTTTATTTGCTTTCTTTTAATACGAACAAGAATTTGCAGCACATTTCTCCACGATTAAATTTGTAACAGTGACAACCAAAGACATTTGTCTCTCGCAGGGGCTACTTTTAGAAAGGTTAGTGCTGGTCACTGTTTCTAGGGAAACAAGGCACTTTGATAAGAAGCCCTTGTGACTACGCTATTTTTAATAACATTACCTATTGGAAAGGAATGCAATAACATTTATCAGCTCACACAGATAGTGTCAATATTACTGTCTTATATAGAAAAGTTGGCATCTGGGATCTGTAAAAGCCCAGCTATAAACCCTCACTATTTTCTTAGAAAAAAAGAACGACTAAGTCAGCTGTGTTTTTTACAAAAGCTGACTTCAGACTACTCTTAATGAAACGTGCACTGTAATAACCTGGCACTCCTGAAATGCAAGATCAAGATATAGATGCTTGGAGAATGTGTCTTTTAGTCAGGATTCCCTGGACTGCTCCATAAGCAAGCAAAAGGTCTCTCCGTCTTGTGCATCTAAGTAACTGTACCTAAAGAGTCTGCAAAACTATTAGTTACCTCAGAGGTTTTTTGGTCACATGTCCCTGTTGTTGTTGTCGCAGTCTCCCTTTAAAGGACAAATGGGTAAGAGCCAAAATGATCTAGTCAGATGCTCTCTGAAAGAGAAAGGTCATCCACGCGGGAATAGATTTTGCAGAAGAAAAATGTGAACATTGCACCAAGCAGCAAATCCAGGCCCATCGTGTACAAGTGGATCTGAAGAATTATGGTTTAATTCTTCCAGACCTTGATGCCCCAAAGCAAAACTAGAGGGGGAGAGAGGCTTAGCTTTAAAAATAGTTGTGCTCTGCTGCATCTCTAAAAGATGAGAAAATTTGCACTCAACAGTACATTGGAACTGTGTTTCTGACAGCTCGATTTGCACCAGAGCTGAAGATGATGAGGTTCCTGCAAGCCTTTGTGTTCCCCCTGCTGCAGCGCACATGGGGGCAGGGGGCACAAGCATCTGCAACCTGAAGAGCTTTTGGGAGCTTCTGTTCACACACCCTTCAGAATCATCATTTAAACCAGTTTTCTGCACTTAATTCTTTGCTGATAGCTACTGTGTGGTGTGATAGTGTAAAAGAAATTTAAGTCTCCCTATGGAGAGTATTTGTTTTTATGCAGACACGCCTGGGGAAATCCTTTCTAAGCCAGCAAAAATGTTTACAATGCCGTTTAAGCCACTGAAATCCATGATCTATTGCTATCAGAATGCAGACCCGTGGATCGGAATAGCTTTTGCTCACTTCGAACAGCTTGAAATCACCAGCGACTGCAGAGAATTCACAGATGAAACCTCAAGAGGAGAGCGGCTGATCTTACTCTCCTGGTAGAGCCCATCAGGCCCCTGCCTCGCATCCCGTGCCAAGGGCCCAGCTCCAGGCTGCATCGGCATCCTCCCCTCCTCACCCGGGCCGGGCTAATAAACATTTCAGAGCTGTCATTGCTGCCTCTCCCCTGCTGACATTCAATCATTACAGTATCTTAAGAACGTTTAAATAGGTCAGGGTTCTAATGGGAGAGCTCGGCTTCTGGAAGTGAGACTGACAGCGCTTGGAGAGCAGATTAACAGCGCTGATAAATCAATCTCAGGCCGACTCACCGCCCTAAGAAAAACAGGAGGGTGAAAACAGCAAGAATTATGCCTAATTTAACGCATGGTCTTAGCTCTTCTGCCCTGGAGATGTGCTGGGGAAGCGAAAGGAGGTTTCTGTTCGGTGCCGTCTCACTCTTCTCTCCAGAACCTGATGTGCCTCATCCCCTCTCAAAGAAAAGTTTTCAGTCTCCAATAATCTTGAGCATCCCTCCTTGCCAGTCAGGTCAGAAGGTACGTAGTGACATGCTCACAGAATTGCTGTGCAGCCTTTTCCCAGCTTTCACATGTCCCAACCGCTACTACCAAGTTTCGGGTTTTTTCTCCTCCCTCCCGTTTTAAGCCGCTCTTCGCTCTTCGTTTCCCAGAACCACAGGGGGAAGGCAGGGAGTTTAAAAGCCCTGATAATGCATGCAAGTAGTTCAGGTTAATCTTTTCAGTAGTCATTAACTAAGCATTTCTTTGCACAGCAGGCCGTTAGAATTACTGTAGCCCATCCACCAACTCTATTATGCCGTTCTGAAGCTAATAGTTGGAAGAACTTTAGCCTCAATCACTGCAGAAAAGAAAAATAAATAAATCCATTAATGCCTCTCTAGGGTTTGTATTAGGCAATCTGGCTTCAAAGACATGGTACTTCATTACCCCTATTTCAGCCTGTGACTAAGATACACTCTCTCTGCTGGAGCAGCCTGAAAATCACATTTCCGTTTCAATAGGCAGCACTGCCTTAAAATACTCCCAGGCCTTCAGACAACACATATTCTAGCTCCAAGAGCAAAGTTCCTGCAGGATAACTTGCCTTTCATTTTACATTTCGGCTTGAAGGATTCAGAGCCTGCCTTTGAACTATGGGCAAGAGGTGGTCCAGTCCTTGCTGATTGCCTGGTTTTGCTGCTGTGGAGGTTTATTTTTCAGAGGAAGTGAGGGGGAAAGAAAGCAAAATGTTCAGGCCTTTTTAGACACAGAAACTTTTTCAATTTTTTTCCTCTGTAACTCTCCAAGCTGTAACTCGACTTCCTGTCAAGGATGGCTTCCTACCCTGTGTTTACCTTATGCAAACTGTGCTAAAAAAATGCAGCAACAGTTTAATTGATGAATTGCCACGGGGATATACATTATTAACATTGCAAGTGCTGACAGAATAAACCCAATGTGATTGACACTACACTAACAGGGAGAAGGCACTGCAGGAACCAGACTGTAGGGTTTTTTCAGCCTTTACTTTCTGGAAGTGAAGACAAGACACTTTCTTTCCAAGCACAGCCATGCCGAGCTGTTCACCTCTGCAAGGAAACTCAGACAGCAAAGCTCCTTGAAGAACTATGACCATTTTAAAAAGAAAAATCTATCTCCAGAGGTATTACTTTCTACCATGAGCCCAAAAAAGCATGAGCCTGTGCTTCTCACATGGTCTAATGACTTGATGCTTCTTTTCAGTTGAATTTAAACTCCATGGACATGACATCCTTCTCTCCAGCATCAATGTTGTGGAGTGACGACCTGGTGTGTGCATATAAGTGTATGCATATATATAAAAAACACATATATATTTACACATCTGTATATCTAAACATATATATATACACACACACACACATACATATATATATATTCATATATGTGAAAACAAGTTTATTTCCTAACCTATCCCCTTCCAGCTATGATGCTTCACATTTCAGCTTAATACTAGGTAAAAATCAACCTTTTTTCCCCAGAGACCTGCTGAACTGATCCTGCCAACAGGCTCCCTGCCACAGCCAAGCCATGGTGGACTCCACCACTGCTGCACTTTCCCCTTCTTGCATGCCAGGTTCGTGCGACCCAGGCTCAGCACCAGCAAGACACAGAGGCTGACACTAGAGCTGAAATCCTGTCACTAGCAAAACCCCTGCAGCACTTTAGGCTCAGCCTCTTTCCTGCACAGGGTACTTCTGTTTTGTGGAATGAGCACATCATGTCTAACCCCAGATTATTTCCTGAGAAGACACAGCAGGGCTATGCTCAGAAAGGGGTGAGCTGCAGCCTGCTGGGCTGCTGCAGGCTCCCTCTGCTCCAGTGCTGTTTGGGGAGGGCAGGGATGGGAGTGCTGAGATACCAAGAGTTACAGGAGATAGACTAAGGAAGGCAACAGTGAGAAAAGACCATGCTGACCCACCCAGAGAAACCCACAGAGCCCTTTGGAGAAAGGCTGTGCTACATGTCCAGACCAAAACCTACTGAGAGACCATCACAAAGGAGAACCACCTTTGCCACGACAGTGAGCAGCACCTGAGATTTCCAGTGAGGCTACAGGCTTAACTCCCTCTGGAGTCACACAGGCTCCCCAGCAGTAGCTAAGCCTGTTGTAACAGAATCGATTTTAAATATCGTCCTGTAAAGACACATTTTGTCTTCACAGGAAAAAAAAATGAAGGAGATGGGGAGAAAAAAAAATAAATCAGATTACATGCTTGAGGCTTATTGCACAAAGCTGAAGTACCTGCCACATACACAGTTTTAGGCACTTCAATCTCACACAATGGTCTAGAAAAGAAAAGGGAAAGGAGAAAAGAAGTAATGCATCTGGTAATATGATGGAAAACTAAATTGTTGTCAAAACACTGGGCAAGAATGGGAACTATGCTGTGCCTCAATGAGGGCCTCTAAAGCTTCATTTTTCATTCCAATACCTCAGTGGCATGAAAATATAAAATAATTCATTTGACAGGATCACCAACCCAGTTGAGTAAATTGTTAAATATTAATCAGAACTGACTCAACAGAATACCTCAGGTTATGATCTATCTAGCTCATCCCACAGAAACTTCTTGTGGTCAATGGGACAGAATCTAGTTGGAGGTCCGTGACTAGTGGAGTCCCTCAGGGGTCAGTACTGGGACCAGTGCTGTTCAATATTTTCATCAACAACCTGGTTGAGGGAACAGAGTGTGCCCTCAGCAAGTTTGCTGATGACACTAAACTGGGAGGAGGAGCTGACACACCACAAGGTTGTTCTGCCATTCAACAAGACCTAGACAGGCTGGAGAGTTGGGCAGGGAGAAACTTGCTGGAATTCAACAAGGGCAAGTGTAGAGTCCTGCATCTAGGGAAGAACAACCCCAGGTACCAGTACAGGTTGGGGGCTGACCTGCTGGAGAGCAGTGTAGGAGAAAGGGACCTGGGTCACTTGGGAGGAATATAGGACTGTTGTCAGAGGATGTAGGGAGGCAATTAGGAAAGCTAAGGCCTCCTTGGAACTTAACCTTGCAAGTCAGGTTAAGGATAATAGAAAGGGCTTTTTCAAGTACATAGCTAGCAAAACTAGCAATAGAGGCAATATTGGCCCATTGAGGAATGAGGTGGGAGCCCTGGTGACAGAGGATATAAAGAAGGCAGAGGTGCTGAATGCCTTCTTTGCCTCTGTCTTCACTCCTGCAGGGTCTCCCTATGAGCCCCAGATTCATATAGCCCCAGAAGAAGTCAAGATAGAGGAAGAGTTTGACATGGTAGATGAGGATTGGGTTAGGGATCAGTTGAGTAATCTGGACATCCATAAATCAATGGGTCCAGATGGAATGCACCCAAGGGTGCTGAGGGAGCTGGCGGAGGTCATTGCTAGGCCACTCTCCATCATCTTCAGTAAATCATGGGCAACAGGTGAGGTGCCTGAGGACTGGAGGATAGCAAATGTCACTCCAGTCTACAAGAAGGGCAAGAAGGAGGACCCGGGTAACTATAGACCGGTCAGCCTCACCTCCATCCCTGGAAAGGTGATGGAACAACTTGTTCTTGTGACTATCTCCAGGCACATCAAGGACATGGGGGTCATCAAGAGCAGTCAGCATGGTTTTATCAAGGGTAAATCATGTTTGACTAACCTCATAGCCTTCTATGAGGAAATTACTAGGTGGATAGATGATGGTAGAGCGGTAGATGTGGTTTATCTTGATTTCAGTAAAGCATTTGACACCGTCTCCCACAGCATCCTTGTGGATAAGTTGATCAGGTATGGGTTTGGTGACCAGGAAGTGAGGTGGATTAGGAACTGGTTGAAAGGAAGGAGTCAGAGAGTTGTAGTCAATGGGGTAGAATCTGGTTGGAGGTGTGTTACTAGTGGAGTCCCACAAGGGTCGGTGCTGGGACCGGTGTTGTTCAACATCTTCATCAACGACCTGGATGAGGGTATAGAATGTACCCTCAGCAAGTTTGCTGATGACACTAAGCTGGGAGGAGTGGCTGACACACCAGAAGGCTGTGCTGCCATTCAGAGAGACTTAGATAGGTTGGAGAGTTGGGCGGGGAGAAACATGATGAAATTCAACAAGGGGAAGTGCAGAGTTTTACATTTGGGGAAGAACAACACCATGTCCCAGTACAGGTTGGGGGCTGAACTGCTGGAGAGTAGTGTAGGTGAAAGAGACCTGGGGGTCCTGGTAGACAGGAGGATGACCATGAGCCAGCAATGTGCCCTTGTGGCCAAGAAGGCCAATGGCATCCTGGGGTGCATTAGAAAGGGTGTGGTTAGTAGGTCAAGAGAGGTTCTCCTCCCCCTCTATTCTGCATTGGTGAGGCCACATCTGGAGTATTGTGTCCAGTTCTGGGCCCCTCAGTTCAAAAAGGACAGGGAACTGCTCGAAAGAGTCCAGCGCAGAGCTACGAAGATGATTAAGGGAGTGGAACATCTCCCTTATGAGGAAAGGCTGAGGGAGCTGGGTCTCTTTAGCTTGGAGAAAAGGAGACTGAGGGGTGACCTCATCAATGTTTACAAATATGTTAAGGGCGAATGTCAGGAGGATGGAGTTAGGCTTTTTTTCAGTGATGTCCAGTGATAGGACAAGGGGCAATGGGTGCAAACTGGAACATAGGAGGTTCCATGTAAACATCAGGAAGAACTTCTTTACTGTGAGACTGACAGAGCCCTGGAACAGGCTGCCCAGAGAGGTTGTGGAGTCTCCTTCACTGGAGACATTCAAAACCCACCTGGACGCTTTCCTATATGATGTGCTCTGGGTGACCCTGCTCTGGCAGGGGGTTGGACTAGAGGTCTTTTGAGGTCCCTTCCAACCCCTAAGATCCTGTGATTCTGTGATTCTCACCAGCAACTCCATCAATCCAAACCTACTCACCACAAGAGCATTGTGGAATTGTCTTGATTGAAGAGCTGTTGCTGTACTGCCCTGTGGATGCAGATGGTTATTCATCACACCTCTCCAGATGCTGTTCTGAAGGTCCAGAGCTCATGCCTTGCCTCTGCTAGAAGAGAGAGCAGGATCCTAACAACTCCTGCAGGGCAAAAAAATTACATTTATATTTAAATAGGTATAGAAATATGTACATACTTTTTTCTTTTAAATCATCACTGATGTTTTTCAGAGAATCCAAATTTACAGCAGAAGGCTTAGATGCAAAATTTAACACAGAATTTTGACAAACATATGGGCTATGCTGGGGTATGAAGATATGCTATGGAAGAAAAGAAAGGGAAGTTTTATTTTTTTAAGTTGAATTATTCTGTCTATTGCCTGTCAGGATACATTGGTCCTGGTGGAAACTCTGGTCCTTCTTGCTCTGCTGCAGCTGAGGAACAGGGAATTTCCAGAGCAGAAAAATCTCTCCACCCATCCTCACCCAACTGTGCATCAGAACTACAGAGAAGGAATTTCAGAGCTTAAGTACAGATAATTTCCACGGCATTGCCAGCAATTTCCACTCTTCACCATGGAGAGACAGGCTTCGCACCAGATGGGTCTCCTCATTCACACTTACTTGGTTTAAAAAGTAGAAAGTTTACCGATATATAAATTAATGTCGAGTCATTCTTGCCTGACAAATGTATTCTGAATCAAGAATGAGAGGGGCAGATTTCAGATACTGAAAGCATAGGGATCAATAGCACCAAGCGGTATTATTGTTCAAAACAGAATAGGTAGGTATCTTCAAATAAAATGGTAATACCCATTATGTTTCAGGTTTCATCTCAGGGAAATTCAGCTCACTCTCCATTGGACACACAGACTTGAATTTTAGCTACTTGCAGCAATCAGAAAACTATACTGAATACAACTGAACTATGTAAAGTTTTCCGTTGCCATACAGAGTGTCTACCTTGGTGTGAAAAAAATATGCAAAATGGAGTATGAGACAGGGCAGTAGAACTTATCTCAAAGAGATAAAGGAGCAGAATGCAGGTATATAGCTCCATTCCACAGAAATAGTAAACCAAAAGCTGTTTTAGACAGAGTTCAACAGTGGGGACCAATTCTATCCTATACTTATGCAATGCAGTCAGGTCTTCCTGATTTCATCACTGTATCTGCATAAAGTCCAAAAAAACCCACCAAAACACACCCAAATACTCCCTTAACCAGAAAGCACATGGTCTTTCAGAGTGCAGCTTCAAGATATGTTATAGTTAGCATTAAAAAAAACCAACCACGTATTAATGAGTGCTTTTGTACTGCTTATGGAAAGGAGGTTGCAAAAGGACTAATGAAATAAAATCTTCCACTCTCTTCCTATTCTCCAACACCACAGCCTGTTTGTTAGCAGTGACAGCGTGTGACATGTCACATGGGGCTTTGCTGAGCTCCAGACCTCTGACACCAAATCACTGATAAAAGGATCATGGAAAAAAGGGCTGTCCAAGTCCCTTCACAAAAGCCAAGCTCTGGCAGCCAGCAATGCCTGCCTTAATCCAGCTACCTCCGTTAAGTGTCTCCCACCACCCTTATCAGAGCCAGAAGTGAAAAGATATTAGTGAAGAAGAGATATTTTTGCACAGTGCTCTTTCACTGGATTGGGTTAATGTCTGACTTCCATTGCCATGGAAGCAGTAATGGGCTGAGCAGGGAGAGCACATGTGTGTGAGGGCACCCATAAGCACTGTTGACCACCCACGAGGGCCGCTCGTAAGGACATGCGTTCAAAAAGCAAGTCAAATGACAATAATTCAACCGTGCCTTAACATAATCATATTTAGTCTTCCACAGCATCACGTCCTTTCTCTCCCTACCTTTGACCAAGGACAAGATAATCTAGGAGCCAGCCTGTAATCTTCACACCATTCCCTTTTTGGACTTGGGAGAAGCATATGGCAGAAAGAGAGCACCAGGAGAGCTTGTTGCTGGTGGGTTTGGATTTACAAAACAATAAGCAACCATATATGGACAAGAAAGAGTGATTAGCAGATACTGCATCAATCTTACTCCTCCTTTATTCGTAACTGTCTTCAAAGACAACCACCCTTTTCCTCCCCCTAAATAAACCCTTTGTTGAAACAACAGGATGGACACATCACCTTGGCTGTTTTTACCACCTGACAAAACATATTAAGTGCTGACATCTAATTTATCATTCTCAAGATCCAGCACTTGTCGTGTCTATCAGAATTTCTTTAGAGATCTGAAATACCATTAAAAAAAAAAAAAAAAGAAGAAAAATAGAAAAAAAGAATCCAGCACTTGCTAAGAGAGTACCTTCTTAGTCATAAAGGATTAGGGCCCTTAAATAAAATAAAAGCTGACAAGGCTGAACTTGAACTGATGATAGGAACAGAAGATTAGTATTAAAAATGCCAACACAGAGGATATACTGTTCTCCTGCACCAAGAGTATTTCTGATCAGCCTGTCTGATAAGTAAATCCAGCTTGGTATTTATGTATTCAACTTGAAGAAAAATACATATTAAGGACAGAATTACAGTTGGGATTGTGAGGATGATGTTGCCTTTAACCTCCAACCAAGCATCACTGATTCAGGAAATCAAGAGATTAGATACAAAGAAATTCAGCTAAGTTGAAATAAGAAACATATAGTTAGGGAGTTCAAAAAGTCTTAACATTGCTGTATGGTGAGGACAGACTGTGACTAAGTCATCTAAGAGTTTGCATTCTAACAAGCTTTTTTAAAGCTGACTCCACCTTTCTAAAGTCATGAAATGAATAATCATTTGTTCATCTTCTCAGGCTTTTTTTTTTTTTTTTCTCCCCTTCAGGAAGTTCTTATTTCAAAGCAACTACATGGGACTGAACAAGGAGCACCAGCTGGGGCTCCTGCATAGGGTTTGGGGCCTTCTGGAGGAAGACAGCAGCAAACAGCTATTTTAAGGACAGAGTTACTTGGAGAAGCATAAGACAGCCAGTGGTTACAAGCACCCTAAAGAGGCTTACACCTGTTTTGCAAGACTGGAGCCTCACAAAGCAAACCATTTCACTCACAGGAATGGCTTTTAAAATGCGGTAAAAGAACAGGCTTAGGGCTTTTTAAAAAAAGGGAGAACACATCCAAAAAAATGGTGGAAGATCCTACTTTGAGTCTTGCTGGCACAGAACCTCAGGTGTTCTCTGTGGTTCTCCCTCATTCCCACCAGAAGGCATCAGTGGTATGGGGGACATTTCCAGCAGAAACATGCAAGCCACTCAACTATTAAGCCATTTCACCTTTGAAGGCTAAAGCAAAGTGACACAGTTAGTCCACCAGTGAAATTCTTTGTTTCCCCCTTACGAGTGGGATTTCAGCCACTGCAGAAGACTGATAACAAGTTGCATTATCGCCGATATCACAGTGGACTTATTTAAGAATTTTTAGCCTGGCTGTACTCTGTATGTAATATTGAATACAGCCATTGCTAATAACTAGGCTTAAGTATTAGCCAATTTCTTCACATACATGTTGGCAGAAGATTTCAATTATTTTTAATTATATGGAAAGTTCCAAGTGTCTCTTTTATTCCATTAAGATAATTCAGAATTCAGTAAAACCCGCAAACGCTTAATTCTTTAAATGACAGTTTTTAATTAATTTGAACCCAGGCTAATTAAAAGATTTGCAGATTGCAACAATCTAATCCATTTTTACAGCAAATATGCTCTATTTTCCATTTAGATTAAAGATTCAGCCCCTCCTTTAAGTGCAAAAACCTCTTCAGTCTTAACAGTGGAATTACAACTGACAGGAGGCAGTAGAAGTACTCCATCAGTTTGGGCTCTAAAGCAACAAACCATCTCCTGAGCAAACCCACATCTACTGCTCCCACTTGCATGAAAATCTAGGACAGGAAAAAGAGATTTAGCCAGAGCCTTTGGTGGTAACAGCCTCAGTTTAACCCTCTCACACTTCTGAACCTTCTGAACACTTACCTGTTTGTGCAGCACTGAATAAAGGCGGGGGGGGGGGGGGGGGAGAAACAACACTCAGCTCTGTGAGCCTGCAACAAAATAAGGGAACTGTATTTGCTAGGTACCCCACAGAGACACTAGCTTCAGTGGATAAGTTCAGAAAGGAATGATAACATTTTATTTTAAATTTGTAACAGAGAAAAACACGGCTGTGGTTACACTATAGATCTCTTCCCACCTGCAGTTACTTTTTTCCTCACTGGTCAGGGAGGGCAAAGGACCTGATCCCATGGTGCAAAAGTTTTGTTGCCTTAAATGCATGGAAGTCACTAAGTCCTTGACTGGCACGAACAAAGTTGGATTTTTCAGCATGACACCTTCGCACAGCTGCTGGCATTGAGCTTCCTTCATATATAAATATAGTTAATATATACAGCAATTGTTGGGTTGATTTTTCCATTTAGAGTGAGTAATGCACATAGCCATAGTAACCAGCTCCTGCCACTGAGTCTTTTCTGAGTCTTCCTTCTCTTCTGAAGTCAATTTATGCATGGATCTGTGAAGAGGAGTTTATGATTCTCCTGGGTGGAAGAGTAGGGGAGGGAGACCTGGCTCTGCAGTTGTGCAACACACTGGAGAAATGACATAGAGTGACCCTGGCTGTTGTTCTGTAAGTGGTTTCCCAGCATGTCATATGCATCCATTACCCACTTATCGACCTGCTTGAGTCTATATAAACCAGCCATATTCTGTTTGCCAATCAGGATTATTAAAATCGCAACATTGCGTGCAGTAATATGTACAAACAAATTCCCCACTCAAGGTATTAATAGTTTTAAGGTGCTGGAAAAACATTTTCAGTGGGCTTACAGAGTTTTGCAGTAATATAGGTTTCTAGCTAACAATAACATTAGCATTCTGCCTGCTTAAAGGATCTTGCATCTGAGGACAACTAGCTTTTAATGCTTTAAATATATAAGCATGTCAAAGCCTTTAACACAAGATAACAAAATCCAATTTCACTTGCTAGATCAGCCTTTTAAGTGTTGCTACCCAAGTGCTGAACTCAAGTCCCAGATCTGATCTAAGCTTTATTCCTTTCTAACTGGGTAAAAATAAACACATTCTTTCTTACCCTTTATGGAGACAAAAACATTGCAAAGAAAGAAGTGCTGTGAAGAACCGAACCAAGCAGCAAAGATTACTCCAAAAGGACATGCAGCAAGGATTATGTTAGTTGTTGAGCTCTGTATTGCAAACAGTAGTGTTTATATGTAAAATTAGTGATTCAGTTGGTAGTTTAGACTACAGACCTGTGCCTGGAAGAAGGGAAAAATCCTGCCTCCTTCCCCAGAAAACACTAGAGAGATTACAGAGACCTTTGCATAGGCAAGTAATATATAGAGACTAAGGAAAAAGCTCAATGCTATTGAGATTTTAATTTATTTTTTTTTACTGCTACACAGTACCTTACTGTATGAAAGGGAAGCTGGCCACGTGCATGAACTGTGGATAGCAACTTATTTTAGATGGCAGTGAAACAGGTTTGACTTAAATTGCTGAGCTTAACTTTACCTTGGGCTATGCACAAGTGCAGGAATTACCAGAGCCCAACTGGCATCTGTAAACCCACTGAATTCCTTAGTTCATCCCCAGGTTGTGAGGCATCATTCTGACTGTCTAATAACAATTACCAGTTCATATCAGTGGTATGAATGGTCATTGTTTAATATTTCAGTCCAGCAAAATTCTCATCCAAGCACATGTACATCGTTGTTAGATTTGCCTGTGACCAACAATGTTTAATGAGTCTGGGATTAATCCAGGAAAATGTTATCACTAAATAACAGGCAGAGATTAATGCCAGACTTCAGCTACCTGATTTAAAATTTTTATCACACTTCAACACTGCAATGAATGGAAAATACTTACCAAAGATTAGCACCACTCCTCTTATCTCTCCTCTAATCACTTTCTACCTTAAGCTCTGAGAAATAGAAGAATTTTGGGGAAGTGATGGTGGAGGGGACTGAAGGTTCTGGCACACAAGCCATCCCATACTTCCTAGCCTGTGAGGCAAAAGACACTCAGATGTCCTGCCTATCCATGGTTCTAGCATAATAGTTTTTTTTAGATTGCACATCACACATGATAGTAAAATTCTTACAGAATTTAAACACCGACATTTAAAACCCTTTCCCTTTACCTGTGACTTATTGACATAAAAAACCAGTTTTATCTCAACCCAATACTAAGAAAATAAAGAAGATACTTCACAAGTATCACCCTCCTATCAAACAGGGAAGATGTCTCCTGGAGAACATCCATACCTCAGGACTGCACTTGCCAAAAAAGCTTTTCACCCTCTAGCAATGGTTGTCTGCAATCCTCTTTGTGCACAGACTTGGTAAGCTAATAAAATGGTATCTGCAGTTTAGGTCTAGCTTCTATCCTTTTTTCTCCCCAAATCATGAATAAACATGACAGTTTATCATCAGGCCTTGAGTAGTTAGATTTGTAATAAACAAGGCTTGGAAGCAGGAGGGAAAGGAGGAAGGAAAAATAGCATTTGAATACTCCAGGCTTCAGAAATAGAACTAAAATTGAAGCCTGTGCGACCTCACTTCAGCACCTGCATGCGCAAGCACTCTGCTACCAGCAATGTGATTAGATGCTATTTTTCCCCCTGGGGGCTCTGCCTCATTCTGCATATGAGATAGGCCTGTGTGGGGAGGAAGGCAAAGTCGGGTGGTGAAGGAGACACTGCTGTCTGCATGTTCCTTTTCACTCTGTTGCAGAAGCTGCCTTCTGTATGAGTCAGAAGTGGGAGAAGAAAGATGATTTCAAGATTCAATTGCTTGCTGCATTAGTATAACAGAAAGCTTCACCGTGAAGTATCTGTGTGATGGCAAGCAAGCCATTCACACCAACCTTTAGACTGGCAACCACCAAAAATAGTTTTATTTTCTGTGCAACTGGGTTAAAATCCCCTGCTTTGCATGGAAATACTGAGTAGAAGTACATGAAAGTACTTCATGCTAGGGCTGCAGCCAAAGCCACCAAAAATAATTCTTTGGAGCTACAGAAAACCTACATGTGTACACACGTATAAGGTGTTACGGACTAACAAATAGAGGGTTTCAACTTTTCACATAAGGAGCCCAAATTAGGATTTGACCCCAATTTGCATCTTGATTATCTGCTGGCAAAGTGAAGGTAATCATATGTATGTACCATAATGGTAAGCACTATACAGGAATGAATTGGTAAGAACGGCACTACATGAGATATTTTATCTTCATCGGCTTCGATGCCACAGATTGGGAAAGGTTCTCCACTCATACACAAGCGCTCAAACACAGTCAAAGCAGCAACACACCTTTGAGAAGTTACAAGCTGCAGCCATGTTCTGCTCATGCAGGGAGAGGCAGGAACAACCTCTATTCTGGCACACTCCACAGGGTTGAGAGCCTCTCACCTCTCTGGGGGAAAGCAGTCACCTTGGAGGGTAGCTTGCACCAGCCAGCCCAAAGATTGCACTCTCTAAAAATATACAGCACTTCAGCCACAGATGTTAAACAGGTGGGAGTGACAGCAGCCTCATGCAGACAGGATGCTATTCCCCAGTGTGTTAACACCCCTACAGACCCAATAAAAACTACTTCTGCTCTTGCCAGTGAAAGGCATAAAGGCATTTACTTGGTCTTTGCAGAACACACGCAAGGCAACAGCACAATCTAAGAAGCTTTTCGGTGTTGAAGCAAACTGTTAAACTGAAACTGAAATGAACACAATAGCTCTCAGATTTCCTGCTGCCTTAGAAAGCCACAACAAAAGAAGTTATATTGATTCTCCTCATCTTGAATATAAGAAAAGGCTTCTTTAAAAACTAGATTCACTTCGAACTAGTAGATACATGATAAAAATAAACCAAAGATATTTTTCTAAGCTTTGTTCTCAAGAGATTAAGAAGAGAAGCAATTAAGGTACTTGGTATGACACATAAGCAAGCAGAAATGGCTCCTGATCATGGCCCCCACACTCCAACCAAGATTAAACAAAATGTATTGTAACTGAGTAGCACTCCATTTTTTTTTTTTTCCCCTGGGGCTTATCATAAGCCTCTTAATTTTTAAAATACAATAACCTTTTATTTCCTTTGAAAGTTATACGACATTCTGGCTGCACTGTTAAACACAACTGAAATGCAACACTTAGGTATCAATATAAATAATAAACCCAGATAAATCATTCTGAAGTAAAACTGAGCCAAATCAACAGCTGCTTACTTAAAAAATTAGTTTTTAATATCTTAATACAGTACAAAACCCTAAAATATGGTGATAGATCAGTTATTTTGAAAACATTTTTCTAATGCGGTATTTGCTCTTTCTTATAAAGGCTTAGCTATGTATGGGTAAATCAGGGGCTAGCTGTCCCTGCTATGTGGGAGATCCCAGCAGTATGAGATGCTTGTTCTCCAGAAAGAGATGACTTTTTCAGAGACGTGCTTTGGCCCAAAGGAACAGGATCCTGTGGTATTTAATTGGTGTGTATTTACTGACAACCCAGAGGCTGGAACAGAGTTAGAACAGAGACTCTCTAGCATCAGCTAACCACATTAAAATAAAACTGCAGCCAACTATTATACTACAGTAGCTTAATCACAGAAATCTGGGATTTTTCCACTCCTACCAATTTCTTTAGGATCCGGTGACACAATCCTCCCCTTTCCCTGCACAGTATGATATGTTCAGGACTGTTATTATATACTGACTGAAATGATAGTTCAGATAATTCCTAAATATGCTTCAAGGTCCTTTTTACCTTCTTCCTTTGATACACGATAAATCTTTTCTTATCTGCTCTCCTCAAGGTTGTGCAAAGGCTCAGCCATCAGCCTAACAACTTCGAGTCAGTTTTACAAGTTAAGACCACTTGTGCTTGATACAACTAGGCTGAACACTTACTATTGCCACTAAGATGTCTTGCCTAGTCTGTGCACAATTTTGTCCATGTAGTTCATTATTTCAAGCTACAGTAAAGCCTGCACTGCAAGACTGAAGCTCTGTGATAGGCGAGTCAGATTTCATTCCTCCTAGCCAGGTGCCTTACTTCCTACACAGTTTTTCTTGTTTGTGTCCCCATTCAACATTGAGAACACAGAAGGCTAAAGGAGAAAGCTGCTGCCCTGCTGGCTTTGTTAAACTGTTTTCCCTTTGTAGCGGTTTCTCCACAAACCTTAATTTTGTAAGGGATCATACTGGCAGAAGAATACAGAATGCAGGGATGCACTTACACATTCCTCCTGGAAAGATGGTGTAGTGTGGCAACCACAAGAGTTTTTATACAGGTACACCAGTAGACATATATTTCCAATTCTAAAGATATCCTCAGTAAAAACAAAAATCTGTTGTTGTGAGCAAAGCGGCTGCAATGTCAGCTCAAAACCCAACACAGCCTAACAATGATGAGTTAAGAAGTCTGTAAACGCATCAATGGTAGCATCCTAACAGCTAAGGGCTCCCAAGATTCCCAAACTTCCATTTTCAGACAAAAGCTAATGGCCATTAAAAAACCCCAACCACCACCACAAAGAAATACCAACAACCCCAAAAAAGTCTCTCCTTCTAGACTCAAACTTGCATTTCCAGTTCAGTTAGAAAGCCAAGTAGGCATAAGAGGAGACAGGGAATGAAACACACACATGTATCCAGCTGGCTCTGCTGACTACTTCCCCTTTTACAAGCCATTCATAGTAAGATAGGATATTTGCAGCTGACCTCTAGCTCTTCAGTCAAGATCATCAGTAATAATCCCAGGTCAAAGGGTAACGTGTCAGAAGGGACATGAGGTTGTTCCATAGGAAGAGTTTAATATATTGCAACTATGAGAACCTCAAGTCATAGCAGATTCAAACAGAAGTTAGACCTAAAGATGAGGATCATACTACCTTGTTATTTCTGTTCTGCAATGGATGCCCTCTTTGATTAAGCTATCTAATTTTTCCAGCAGTGAGCAGAACAATTCAGACTGCAATTCAGGAGGTGGGGAAGCACCTTGCCGTGGTTGTCAAGCATTGTCTGGAGCTGTTGGGATATTTACATCAACAGCTATACAGTTTTCATTGTAGCACAATTCAAGGTAACTAGTTGTACCTCATTCTTACGTACTCTCCTAGGAAAGTAGCCAACTTAGATTGGACTGGGTAGAAAAATCTGGATGTGCCACTGAGGATATAAAGCTAGCACACTGTTCCATTTTCATCATGGTGCGGAGGGAAACCGGCAAGAAAGAGCTGGAAAGGAAGCTTGTTTCAGGCAGTAAGAAAATCGTAAGATTTCAAAAGTAACAAGATGGGAATGTATGGAGGAGTTTATTTATATATAAACCGACTTTGCAAGGTTGAAAGCATTTTTTGTTAAATAAGTACTTGCCTAAAAATACTTAAATCTTTGGCTGCTAACAATAAACTCTAAGAAAAAGGAGCAGAAAACCTCCCTCTACATCTTCACAAGAAAGCAAGGTATATAAAGCTGGCTGCCACAGCTTCCATGGACTTTGTCCCATTTTTGACCTCCACTTATTTTAGAAAGCTGCACTGCTAGAGAATTCCTGAAGAAATAAGACACATACCTCTGAATCAAGAAAACTGTAAATATAAACAAGACATAAAACCTGGCCAGCAGTTTACTTTTGGCACTGTTGAATCTGTAGCATAAGTGGTTTTTAGACTTCTTGACTCAGAATTTTTATTTTGTTTACACCACCTCTAAATAAATCCTACCACCCACAATCAGTACTAAATACTTCATGAAAAATCTATCAAAGATCATGTCAGCTGTTGATTATATTGCTTATTTTAAAAAGGATTATTTACCAACACTTAGATTTAGGATCACTTCCTACAGCAAGGCCATCCCTTTCTGTTTGTAAAGCTCCAAAGTCCTACCATTTGTGCAGGATGTTAACTTCATCCTGAAGTTAAGAAAATTCCAGCCAAAATTTCACAAGCCTGGGAGGAAATGGTTTGTTGCCTACACTGAGTTGCATGCACTAGCACAAATGCCACAGCATAGATACTTTAACTACCCCAATTAAAAAAACAAGAAAAGGCATTGTCTTATTTATAACAGGGATAAGCATAGATGGAGGACAACAACAGCATGGGAATCGGTGCAAGAAAAGCTTCATGTTCCATCTTCTGGGCAGGCAAGGATGATAAATTGCACTTAATTCAAAAGTCAGAGGTTCAGTGCCATAGCCCAGAGGTAGAAAATACTCCATTACTAGATCCAAACAGCACACCAGACAAGCTTTATTTGAAGAAAACACAATAAGAAACTTCACCAGACAAGAGCAAGTGGTAGGCACTGTCACTTGGAATCAGCAGTGAGAGAGGTGGAGAGATGCAAAAGCAGGGGACAGTGAAAGCCTAAAATAAACCACTAGCAGGGAAATAGAACGAGATCAAAGAGCTCAGAATTGACACCAAAGGAGAGCTGCAAGATGAAGACAACAAACAACAGATGAATTGAAAAGCATAAACTCCAAACTGTTTACCATCTCATCCCCCAAAAAGTACACCACAAATGAAATAGAGAGCACATAAAAAGACATACTACAGAAAAAGAAATACTGTTTTTACGACAGGATTGAAATAACGTACAGAGCTATATAGAACCACATGCTGAATGGAAAGCTTTCTGCAGATTGTGTAAAATAACAGGCAGCTACTTTCAGATAAGTACTAGAGTGCCTGATATTGAGATGGGAGGTTGCTCTGAATTAAGACAGCTCAAGAGTCTTTGCATTTGTAAAACAGGCAATTGACAACCTGACATAACACAGATAATTAAAAATCAACATTGCTGAAGAGCTATTATTTGTGCTAGTGCCAGCTACTCTGCATGAGGGAGCCTGTGGGGAAAGAAAAAAGTCCAATAGCGTATTGAATACAGCATGTAGCAAGAATATTAAAACTGCACAGGGAACCTTATTACAGAACTATATTCAGCACTAATAATATTAAGGCACCTAAAAAGCAAAACCCCAGGACACATCTGCATGACTGAAGTGTAAAAAACTACAGCTTCTTCCACAGAGCTTCACGTTCTGAACAAAATTTTAAACCGATATAAATTTATTTTTCTAATATTCCATTAGCCACTACTCATTACCCACTGGAAAAGCACTGTAAGAAAGAACACAGGAATGCTGTCAAAGTAGCTTGATGTGTATTTGCTATGCATCCCAACCGAGTTCAGTAACACCTGGCTTAGAACAGCATAGTGAAGCAGCACATTTTTCCAGAGGAGAAAAATAAAACAAAACAAGATCACTATTTATATACCATGCTTACTACTGTGGATTCCCTCATGTAACCTCCAAAGACCCATTTCCTGTTTCTTGGGGACATGAACCTTGTTGCTGCATAACCACACCCTGGTGATTGGCTTGACTTTTTTGCCCTCCCATTCCACCATTTAAAAACAAAGTCAGACTTGCATTTATCAGTTTAATTAGTAACATGTTTGACATTTCCTTCTTGTGTTTCTTTACATGAGCCATTTTTGGCAGAAAAGGAGCAAGAAAACCCATTTACTTACCCTTTCCCCATGACCAAGAGACTTAAACAGAAATGAATTTATATCTGCAAATTTTCTTCAACACTCAAATTTCTTAACCCATTAGACTGAATTAAAAAGGTATGGTTAATCAAGTTTTATTTCCCAATTGAGTCTGCAAAACTCTAATAAGACCTCTCATTTGAGCAATTCTTATAACATACTTTTTTTTACCTTCCTAAGCAATAACTGCATTGTATACAAAGGCATTGTGCACAAAGTTGGCAGTCATCCCTGTAATTTGCATCACTTAACAGAAAACAAAAACTACAGAAAATAGAGGAGTTTTAATTTCTTTTTTATTCCCCTGGTCTTCACAAAAACCAGAGCAACGTCTATAAATCTTACCTACAGTTAAGATATAAAAACTGTATTCTAGTAAGTGATTAAAATAGATACAATTCATCTGTCGTATAGTTGCAACAGAATGTACAAGACTGCACTTAGACATGAAGTTAACGGATTCAGTAAGACAGATCTATTATACAGCTAAAAAACAGAGTCTCAGATATTTTAAAATCTAGCTATTACAGTTTAGATACAAAGAAAGGCAGTAATGCTACAGAAAAATAGATATATTAGATCATCCAGAACTCTGCTAGTTCTAAAAAAATACAAATACTAATGCAACAGTTCTGTCAACTGCTAAAAGACAAGTTCTTCATGTAAACTGAGACAGGAAAATTTTCTGCCACTCAAACATATGCATCGAATTCTAGTACTAGTCTTTCATATGAAAGTATGTTTCTTTTAAAAAACAAAATTACCTAAACAGTTTTACTGTGAACAATATATGAAATCCTCTTGGAGTACAGCAAAAAACAACACTGCTGACAATAGCTAGCATGCACTAGATAAGATTGTAAAAAAAGTGCACACCTTCTTAGAAGAATGAAAGGAAGTGTTGTAGGATTAGGAAAGTATTATTTAGTATTTAAGAAATATTGGTACATTCATGTATTTCATTTTAGTTTCAACTAGTGAAAGCACGCTACTTGCTGAAAAGTCAAATATGATGTTCTAGTTGCTCAAATTCCTATCTCCTTCCCAACAGAAACACCTCCGTGCATTTACTACATGAAGCACTTGAACCAATATGCTGATAAAGACAGCTTTTAATGTAACATGTTCTGATTGATATAACGCATTTTGTTTCAATATTTCTACCTTAGACATCAGGAAGCAACACTGCACAAATAGTAACGGTACTCAGAAGCATCAAAATTAACAAGATTAAATTATCAAAATGCTTAACCTATGAAGCACACTGCTTGCCAGGCAGACAACAGAAGAATACACAGACAAAGAGTTGACAGTAATTCCTATTTTGCTTTTTTTCCCTATATATATTTAGGAAGGTTAGTCACCAGCAAACGTTGCATTCAGCTCCCAATACAGATGATAATAGTTCTACCAAGACCATCAGAAGACCTATTTGCTACACAGTAGCTCAGTTTTTTGAGGCCAAAGCTTCCACAATTACTACCTTTTCTTCTCAATTGACAGACTACTTTAATTTTAGATTTTTTTCATGTCAGATATCATGGTAGCTTCAGGTTTAAAAGTCTTTACATATATTCATACATTTGTATAAAATACTAAAATCTTTACAGGGCCCTATAAACTGAGGTTCACTGCTTCTGCACTTAACTTGCCTCCACTTAAACTGTGAATCATTGCAATCATATTGGAATGTTTGTTCAATTCTTCCTTCTGTAGTTTTAGAAGTGCTTCTTTTTTTTCCAAGTGTCCTTCCAACTGGGACTTTTGCACTTCAAGAGAAGATGCCTGCAGAAACAAAAAATACATTAGAATTTCCTCCACTAGCAACTGAAATATTCTATATTATAATTTATATTCTATAAATAAAGACTTACACAGTACAGTGAAAACTGAGTGGCTTGGTGGTGAATTCAAGCAAAGTAATTTAAAAGCATTTTTAAAACCACAAGCTTGTTTCAGAAGTCTCTCTCAGCTATACATTTGGTGCATATGAACAATTACAGCTACTGCCACAATTCAAAATGTTAGATACCATGGGAAAGCACCAAGCCCCATGTTATCATTGTTCTATTTAAGCAGTGGAAGTGTTCACAGTTAAGCCAAGCACATTTCATTTCAAGCTCCACACCAGCAAATATTTACCAAGAACGAGGGAAACATTTACTATATACTGGGTAATATTGCCTGGAGAGATTAGGCTTTGCCTCCAGGGAAAAGAAATAGCAGGAAACACATTTGCTGGACTGCCACTTTGTGTTTGCTGATCAGTTTGCATGTAAAATGAATCTCTGCTTTAAGAGTTTACAAGGAGCTTTACGTGGGGATTTAGTTTTATTTTTTTAAAACATTACCCCATTGACTTGGTGTAGCCAAACCGGCCTCCGTTCTGAAAAAAGACCCTATTGTTATTAGAGATTAAAAGATTTTTAGAATTTCAGAGATTAAATAAAAGTAAAAAATCAGATGTATTTTGATGTCTACATGTGTAGCACATGTACCTTAATTCATGATGCAAGAAAGAAGAGAAAGTAAGCCAGTCTACCAGTGTGCTACATTCTCTTATTTATTATTGTACTATACATCTAGTGTTTTTCTTTTTTTTTTTTCCTTCCAGATATTATGTACTCACACACCATGCCTCATATAGTCTCATAAGAACCTGACACTGACTTCTTTTCTCTTAAATTCAAGCTCAGGTATACAATTACAGTTGAGAGAATTTGTTCTTGGCCACTACATAAACTACTTTAGTTTCTTTAGCTACTTTACCAGTGAAATACTAATTTACCAACTCTATCAGTTAAACAGAAATCTAAAATTTCAGTCTCTAGAATGCAGGTGCAAATAATCCCTTACCTTGATACTCAGCTCCTTCCTTGCTTGCTCCGTTTTACTTAATTCCTTTCTAAGGACACCTATAGTTTGTTCCATATCCGTTTTTTCTTTTTGCTGAGCTGTCAGCTTTTCTTCCAGAACTTTTATTTTCTGTTGCGAGGCTTAAGAAAATGAACACATTAAAAGATGGGTTGCCAAACTTAGAAGAGAGATACTGCATTGCCTGGGAAACAAGTTTTCTGGGTTGTTTTTTTTTTTGGGTTGTTGCTCAGAATTGAATTACTGAGTAGTGCCACCTACTGCTAAATTTCAGCGGTTGCACCCAGTCGTTTGCAGAAGAGTTAAACTAAGCTCTTGCCACCTGCAGTTCCTACAGAAAACAGTTCTAATGGACGTGCCGTAAGAAGGTCCTGAAGGGACATATGATGCGTGCAGAAATTCTGTGAAGAACATATAGTCTGGAAAATCAAGTTTATGTATCCTTTCTAAAAAATAAAAATCTATTTTTGTTTCATTCAACTGTTGTGTATCCCTGGCTAATATTTACAAGTTACTAAGTAAGACACAGCTGCTTATCTAGAGCCCATAACAACATTGAGTTAATCTAGTTAAACACAGAGACACAGAGTGGTTGGGGCTGGAAGGGATCTCTGAAGATCATTTAAATCCAAACCCCCTGCTAGAGCAAGATCACCTACAGTAGATCACACAGGAACAAATCCAGAGAGGTTTTGAAGGTCTCCAGAGAAGGAGACTCCACAACCTCTCTGGGCAGGCTGATCCAAGTGCTCTGTTAAGACTCAGAATGAAGTTTTTCCTTATGTTTAGCTTGAACCTCCTATGCTGCAATTTGTGTCCACTGCCCCTTGTCCTGTCATTGGACACTGCTGAAAAGAGACTGGACCCATCCTCCTGATAGCCATCCTTTAGATATTGATAAACATTGCTGAATTCCCACCTCAGTTTCCTGTAGGGTAAGTAGTTAGTTCTTTATGTTCAGTAGGTAAATGACTTACTTGCTATTTTGCCATCTCTATCCTGTAACTGTTCCTGTAATTCTTTTCTATGATCTTCAGTTTCTGCCAACTGAGCAGCAGTCCTAAAATTGCAGAGACAAAAAAAAAAAATAAATCATTATCCAAGTGAGATATGCCACCATTTGTCTGTCCTCAGAAGCTAGAATGATTTTTGTATTATTTGTAATTGCTGTCAGGAGCTTCAAATCATCAAAACTATGAATTTGCAGGGTGTGAGCACAGGCAGATCTTATTTCTTCCCTCCCAATGAAACAGTCACTTCCCTTCTCTGATCAAGGAGACATGGTAGAAACCACTGAAAAGGTTCATACCTGGATCTTAAACACCAGGAACAGTTTCTTTTGATTACAGCCAGGAACATGCAAAATACCACAACAGAACTGAAATTGTCATTGAATCCATGTTAAAATTTACTGCCATTAGTGATTAAGGATGCTGCGTTTTTAGCTCTTATCATGCTCCTGAATTGATAATACCATTAGTAAAACCTGTTTCAAGTATTAGCCATACACATACATTGATACATAAAGATTTTCCAGTAACATTCTGAACATCTTCCAGATTGTCACACAATATTCAGCAAAAAATGACCATTTTATAAGCTATCGTTGTAGCCCACATACAGGTCTGCTGCAGTCCTCGCTAGTTAGGATGTTAATCTACTTCTTTCATTACTAGCTACTCTCTACAACATAATCTAACAGCCACTTGCCTTGCCTAGATGGTGTCTGCTGTCACTCATTTACTTGTTTATCCAGTTCCTATCTACCAGTTTCTAGCAAGAGAAAGAGGAAGTGTATTTCTATGGTCTCCATTTTTTCCAGGCAGTTCAAGAATATCTGTATATAAATGCTCCCTTGACCTGCCTTTAAAAAGGGGCAGCTTTTATGAGAATTCCTCCCTAATTACACTGAGTTGCATATTGCAACAGTGAAGGTAAGTGTCCAAAATTATTCAGCAGTAATGTATCAATATGAAAATGTCTCCATTTGAATTGGAACTTAAAGCAGTAATTTGGATTACTCTGATTACTGAGAAGACAATTGCCTGGAAGGATGAAGTGAACTGTGCAAGCAAAACCACAAATAGCATTTTATTTCTAAACTGGATACAAGGCTTGCATGAGCATGTTTTAAATATCTTCTGCAAAATTAAGTATTAAATAAAATTTATCAAATAGGTACCCTGTTGCCTTAGTTATATTGATGAAAGGTACACCAGACCTCTATTTTAAGCCATCAAAAAGGAAAAAAATTTAATTAGTCCTCAAGAAGATATAAAGAATGCTAGTTTTATGGTTGAAGACTGATGTTTTGTATCACAGAATACCCACCATCACTATTTCTAAAATAATTTTCAAACACATTAGTTTAGTAGGGTTAGTTTTTTTTCTCATCTGGTAACATTTCAGAGACTCCTTGTAGGCCAAAAGGGAATATGTAAAAATCTCTAGGTGATAACAACATTTAAGAATTTAACAACAACCAAAAAGACATCTCCCATTTCTCCCAAATGCACTCAAGAACCAGGTTGCCTTCATGGCTCTTCTTCCTACTTTCACTGAAGTCTGTGGATATTCCTTCCTGCCCCAAACCAATACAGTAGCCAATAAAATCAACCAGCTATGTCACTACTACGGATTTTAATCTAACATACACATACAAAGCAACCCTGCAGCATCCTTTGCTTCCTCTAACTCCACTTCTCAGATGTTACATAAATCACAATTCAAAGACTGAGACTGAAGTACTGTTTAGTTTCACTTTAATTTGCTTTAAAAAGACTGAACTCAATTTACCTGTCATTCTGTTGCTTGAGTGATTCATTCAGTTTCTTCATTGCTTCTATTTGGTTATTTAGTGAACTGCATGTAATCTGTAGATCTTTATACTGTCTTTCAGTTGTTTCATACCTACAAACGATTTAGAGGGTTCTGGTTGAAGAGTATAAGTGCTTTTGAAGAGCTTTTACCTAACAGTTTGTGAAATAAAAACACCTTACATTACCTGTGCAAGCTAAATTAAGATGTTTGTGGGATAGGAAGTGTGGATTTTTCAATCATAGTTTTGTGTGTGTTTGAATTATTTTTAAATGAACATACTTGAAGGAAGAAACAAAACCAACAAAAACAAGCTAAGCTTCAGTGGATCCCTTACATATCCTTAATTACTAAAAATCAGGAAGCAACATTCCTCCAGTATAATACTCTAACAAAATATACAGATGCCTTTAGAAATTTGACATACAAACTGTTATAAATTAGCTATTTTCAGTAATATTTTAATGGACTCTTTGAGTCAGTCTATGACCTCCAGCTGTCCGGTGATACCAAAAATTGAATATACTGAAGATAATGCAATATGAACTTAGTACAAGTTTGAAGCCGATACTGTGCTCCATGAAGGTGTTCTCCTAGCAAAATTAAAATTTCCCCTGATGTCAGTTCCATGGTTGTTTTTAAGAAACATTACATTTAAAGCATGCAGATTGTTTAGAATGCAAGTTTTTGCTTTATAAGAACACAAGGATCAGAAAGGTATTTTATTCCTACTTTGGAGAATCTACAACTGTTAGATACTAGACTGAGATTGTTTTATTTCACATAGATTTGTCAAATACATGTTCACAGAGCACATGGTTGCATACAATTCAAGTAGAAAAGGAGGCATTTCCACCGTGACCATACTAGACACTTATTCAAGAAATGCCACAGTGGGCAGAAGTCTTATACATTTTTCTTCCCTCAATGGCTTCCTTATTGGCAGCAATATGCCTTCAAAATTGTTTAATATACTGTTTGCTCCCATTATTAAGCAAGAAACTAGCTCTCAATTTTATCAGCTTCTTTGCCTTGCTGACACCTAGTGACAAGACCAGCTCATGTAGAGCTGAAAAGCTAAAGCTCCTGAGCATTTATTCTTCCAAAGCATACTCTATTTTCATAACAGTTTTTATCCCTATGTACTATTTGTGCTGCACATGTGCTTTTTTAGCTTATTATCATAAAGAAATAATGCTTATAAATAATTTGGGACACACAGGGTGCCTCCTTCCTCCCTACCTAGCTCACTTTTACCTAATTTCAGTCAAATTCGTTACTGAAGTTGTATTTATAGCCTGTCATATTAACTTATTGAATGACTTAATTTAATCTTATTGACAAGCACATAAAAAAATAACTAATTTTTCATGTAACAAAATGAAGTGGTATGTAATGTTGCCCTTCCAATATGCTTAGCCTAGTAAAGGGCTTCATTATTCTCTGAATCTGAAGTATTTGCTTAGGGATCCTATGTTCCTTACCTCTGAAGAAGGTCAGTGGAGGATTTTTTCAGCATCTCATGTTCTTCAGCAACTGTTTGTAATTTCCTGTTGTGTTGAAAGAGCTGTTCAATATCAGTCTGTGCTCTTTCAGATTCTACCTGCTGAGCTTTCAGCAAATCATTAAGCTCTTCATTTTTTCGTTCTGCATCCTTCAACATTGCAGCAAGAGTTCTTGCCTTTGAGTGGAAAGATACCCCCCACAATTACAAGCAATTCTGTTCCACAAGTCACTTTGTAATACACATATTTGAGGCCACACTAAAATGCCATCAGCTACATTAAGAAAAGGATTTCTTTCATCTAATATTAACCACAAATTAATTTGTTCACTAAATTCCTATCCTTTAGCACTTTATAGACAGTGTGAAGGGAAGAGGAAGAAGTAAAATATATTATATTTTAGCTATGGATTTACTAATCTGCAGCCTGGTCTTTATTATAACTTTTAAAGAATAAAAACAAGTCTGAGTTTTCAAATACGTACCCCACAGAAGTAAGCTGTATTTGAAAGTTCATCTTTGGCAAGTAGTTAAAAGACACAGACAGAAATAAGTTCTTTAAACAGCAAATTCTAAATAGCAAATATATAGCTTTATATAAAAAACATATATTTAGATATAGATATAGCAAATTCCATAAAGAATTCTAGTAAGTGGTTTAGTTTAATGGTAGTACTCTTGAAAGTGAATAAACACTAATGCATAACAAATGATAATCAGTACAGCAGGTTAGTTTGTTGACTTCCTATAAGGCAAAGGACATTAAACTGTTTCAAAGAACAATCCAGAGGAAATCAAGATGTTTAGATGAAAATTAAGACTGCCCTAACTTACAAGCATAGCTTACAGCTAAGCAGTATAGAGTTTCCACACATGCAATCACAGTGAAAGCTACCAAGACAACTACTACTCAACCCCACCCCAGAGTCCCAGAAGGAAGCTCCTGCTACTTACCTCAGACTCCGCCTGGGCTCTCTGACATCGGTACTGAGCCATTAGCCGATCAGCCTGAGCCAGAGCTACTGCCTTTGCTTCCAGAAAGTCTTGCAGCCTAGTTTCTTTAGACTGCACATAGGAAGAACATTTTTCATTAACATTTTCTGAACGTACAAACAGCAATCTACCCATACACATTAGATTGTACTCACTGCTAATGCCGACAGTTTCTGCTCATAGACATCCATTATCTCAGATATCCGTGTACCAGTGTTCTGCTCCTTCATCTGTGGAAATGTTTTCCAATTACTGCTACTGTAAATTTGTATTTACTTATATACATAACATGTGTCTAAAAAGCTCAGTAGTTTTGTGAACTCCACCCATACACTAGCTTTTTACATTCTTATGTTTGTATTTGAGACTGTCTGCTCAAATGCATCCACCTGACTTACATGGATAGGTTGTGGATAATTGAACTATTTAGGCTGAATAGGATTCATCTACAGAAGACTATCAGTCCAGCACTATGAAAAGGTAACATCACCTCTTTAAAACTGTTCTCCGTGGTCTAATCTTTACTGGAGAATTAGCAGTCCCCTCATATGGCACCTAAAGTAATTTGCCCTAATGAAATGCACATGGCTAAAAATCCTTGTTGACACACCATGGCCCTCTCAAGATAACAAACTACCAGAATTTTTTTTTTCTGAAATTATACTATCCAGAACAAAACCATATATGGCACAAGAAATCTTAAGTGCTTATTAAAATATTTTCACATGCTTTCCCTTAATTTTCCCAATTAGCATACTGTTCTTCTTAGCCAAAATAAAATAGAAGCAATAATCCATCACTCAGTCTAAAGCAGCTGCAAAGCAACTAACTTGCCTTGAAGAGAAGAACAAGAGGAATTATATTCAATACCTGGTAGTATGGCTTGCAAAGAAGCACACTATGTAGTGCCTGTTTGAGTGCTTCATTCACAATGCATGTTGCTATAGAGGGAAGCAGAAACTTCCTTCTGAAGTAATAATACTGCCTTCTCAAGGACACAAAAATGTTAGAGCCAGCTACACGCATGGAAAAGAAAATGATCATATGCCTGTTTAGGCATACAAAAGATCCACCATACAAGCTGCATATCATATCTACTTTATCACAGGCTAGTTGTTAGGAGGGGGGAGGAAGTTCCTTTTGTGTCTCAGCAAGTCTAGGCAGTTGCAACTCTGAAACCCATCTCCACATCTGACAGCTAGAAGCATGTGCGCAACTCCCTGGAGAAAGGGATCAATAAGGGGCCCAGCTTCTGATGTAGCACAAAGAATCACGGTTGAATTCTGCTAAGGAGCTTAGTAAAAGGAGCACATTCTAAACAGGCAGGAAACAACTCAATTGATACAAGTGCTGTAGACTGACACTTGGATTTTAACTTCTGTCTCCCCCAATAAAGTGTCAATACATTTAACAACGATATATAAATTCTATTAACCTCTAGCCCAGAATGAAGTTTTTGTATTAATTCCTGAATATTTGAAGTTGTGGATCCATCATTTGAAGAACAGGATGGCATACACCTCACCGAAGTAACGCTTGTCACAGGTGACTGCATTTGGATTCTTTTTGCTGCGTGTTCCATTTCTTGTTGTCTGTAAGCATTATTTGCCGCAATGCTTTCACCAAGCCTGCAGAAACATAAAGGCTGTTAATGAAACAACCTGCTAAAAATATCGCTGCAAGGACTGAAGAGGAGAACAGTTTCACAGCATAATTAACTTTTCATTTGTTGAAAACATACCGGGAACAATCACATTTGCATTATCACACAACATTAGTATGTAGTATCAAACATGCACCCAAACCATCTAGAGATACAGAAAGTAGGAAAAAAAATGAAACCCTGTCATGGCTGGCCTTTAGAAACAAATACAGTATCTAAACCAGAAAGGGGATGGTGTTCAGCTCTTCTTGAACAGATCAGATCATCTGTCTCTTATTAGTTTGAGAGACAGGTTATGTCATTATTCAACTTAACTAGGCTACTGTTTGCAAGTAGGAAGATTGAGAAGGTATTTAGTAAGGATTTTTAATAGACATAAAAATAAGAAGATTGAATAATGAAGAAGGCAGAGTGCTATCAATAAGCCTTATTTTTGTCTCATCTGCTATGCTATATAACAATACTATATTGAGTTAAACACATTCAATTTTGTAAGTTTTAACAAAAACTTAAGTATGTTGATAAAAGAGCAGTTAAAATTTATACAGGGGAAGGAACACAAAAGCTTGGACATAAGTAATTGCTGTAGCTATACTGCAGTGTCTGTATGTAACTTGTGGTTGGCATTTTCAAGGCAGCTACTAATGACATGTTCAAAATAAAAGAAAATGAGACATCAAAAGAGCTGAATTTTGAAGCACCAGACAAAATATATTTTCCTCATGACAAAATTTTTGCTTACTAAGTATCTCAACCACTTCACTGAAGTGCTGTCTCAATTGCTTCCTAAGTGAAGGCAGGCTGGTTTTTACTTGTATTTACAGACATTATTTGGCAATTCCATTGTACAATTCAGGCATATTGGATTGTACAGAGCCTTCATTCTTCAAACCAGACTATTGGTAACTGGCCATTATAAAAGAGTTTCCTATATCCACAAAATCTTGTGATCACTGAATAGTTGAGGTTGAAAGGGACCTCTAAAAATCATCTACTTCAGCTCTCCTGCTCTAAGGACGTTGCACAGGAATACATCCAGTAGTTTGCATTATATCAAAGGATGAAGACTCCACAACTTCTCTGGGCAGCCTTTTCTAGTGTTTGATTCCCCATACAGTAAAATATTTTTTTTCTTATATTTAAAGAAATTAAAAATATTTTTTTCTTACATTGCAAGTTTGTGTCTACCTCTTGTCCTGTCACTGGATATGACTAAGAAGACTCTGACTTCACCTTCTTTGTTGCTTTCATCAGACGTTTATACATGTTGATGAGATGCCCCAGTCTTCTCAAAACTAAACAATCCCAGCTGTCTCTCTTTGTATGACACATGCTTGTCCCTCAAACATCTTAACGGTCCTTCACTAAACTCGCTCTAGCGTGTCTATCTCTCTCTCTCTTGTTAGGGATCCCAGACATGGACACACTGCTCCAGATGTGGTCTCACCACGGCACTATTGATCATCTTCACCATTGTTGAAGACAGAAGTTGGATGTTGGCCTCTTTGCCCTGGTGACCAGTGATACAGGAGGAAATGGGTGACCAGGACAGGAGGAAATGGGGTCAAGTTGTGCCAGAGGAGGTTCAGATTGGATATTAGAAAAAATTTCTTCACAGAAAGAGCAGTGAGGCATTGGAACAGGCTGCCCAAGGAGGTGGTAGAGGCACCACTGTCCCTGAAGGCGTTCAAAAAACGGGTGGCCATGGTGTTTCAGATGGTTTAGTGGTTAGGGATTGTAGGGTGGATGGTTGGACTTGATCTTGAAGGTCTTTTCCAACCTTGATGATTCGAAATTACATTTGTTTTATTCTAGTCCTCAGGAACTTCCCTCAGTCACCATCAGGTCCAGCAGAATGTCTCCTGTCATCAACTCCTCAGTCCTCTCTTCTGTGTTAATAAGTGGCCATTGATGTTCTCCATAAACCTTTTAAATCACTTGTGTCCAACTATCTTGCCTCTCCAGCAGATAGCAAGCTGGCTAAAGTCTCCTACAAGGACAACAGCCTCTGAAAGTGAGGCATCTTCCAGTTGTCTAAAGGCTTCATCTGCTACTTCTGATATGGCAGTTTGAAGCAGACACCCACTACAACATTGCCCATTTTGATCTGCCTTCCAATCCTACCTCCAACTCTAAGCTGGTTTATCTGTCACAAGGCAGAGAAGTTCCATGCATTCTCTCTGCACTTGAATAAAAAGGGCAACTCTCCTTCCTCACTGTTCTAGCCTGTCCTTGAAGATACTGTATCCACCCATTGCAGCATTCCAGCCATGTAAGCCACTCACCACGTCTGTGATTCCACAGCCCTGTAAATGCATGCATACTTCCAGTTTCTCCTGTTTCTTCCCAATGCTGTGTGCATTATTTTGCAGACATTTCAGCAAGGCACTCCACCTCACTGATTTCCCAGGAGGAGTATGAGAGCTTTTGCCCCACAGTACTGTTCCACAAGCACTTTCTTATTTATGTGTATAGTGGGATGAGGCAGCTTTATTTTGACTGTAATATTCCTCCTATTGACATAAACCCAAACCCTTTTTTCCAACCCAGTTGAGCACTTTCTTCTTGATTGTTGGTTATTTTCTCCCCTCCCTTGTCGCTTTTAGTTTAAAGGTCTCCTCATCGCATTGGCCAGTCCTTGATCCTCAGTTTCATGGTCATGGAAACCAAACCAAAATAATTTCTGACAATGTCTGCACAACCAATTGCTGACCTACAGAATCTGTATACTCCTCCTCAAGCCCTTCCCCTCTCCCTGAGAGAACTGAGGGGAACCTCACCTGTGCACTCATGGTTTCCAGCCATTGCCATCATAGCAGCACCCACTTCCCAACCTGGTAGGCACAGAACATGCCTGCCCCTATTTTTGTACATCTAGGGTCTCAGGCACTGAAACTGCAAGGTCTTAAAAACGCACCTGGTCAATCTCTTCCTCAGCATCTCCAATACTCACAGGCTGCTGACCTCCTGCAGCTACTTTCCTGACACCACAGACCATCACCAACTGCACACCTGCTGCAGGCTAGATGCCTTTCAAAATTCAATTTGTACCTCTTTTGATGGTTTTACAGACATTCCTCTACTTAAACAATTCCTTCCTCTGCCCTGTATTTCTCTCCTGAAGGCTACAGCTAACTAGATATACTGATATTATTGATACATACCTGGTAATCATAAAATCAGCACTGATGTTTTCAGGATTAAGACAGTTTTAGAGTCTTATTATGTTATTACTGGCCCATTTTTGGATTATGACAGAAAAAAGTATGATTCCCTAAGGTGTGGAGAGTTTTGGATTTGCTTCATTTTCTGTGTTTTTTAAAGTACACACCACTATATTCACAAGCTTTCTCAAAAGGAAACAAAAAAATCACAATGAGGCAACCTACCATGGTCTGGTTAGGTTATCTTCCTTTACTTTTCCCCCATATAAGTAGTAATTTAGTCAATGCCCCAAGATAAGCGAGTTATGTTACAATTTGTCACTTGAGAAAAATAGCTCAAATGCCAAAAAGGCATTTGATCTGGAAGGCCTTCACACAATCCCCATTTATTTTTTTTAAAGCTCTGCTAACAAAATGGGAAGAAGCTTCAGATTGGTTTGCTAGGTTGCAAAAACCATGATATAATTTAAGATCTTTTTTCCTGTTTTATTACTAGCACAGAAGGGCTCCATCAAATAGAGTACTTTAATAGTATCAAATAGTACTTTAATACTACCTGAACTACCGTCTGCCTGTGTCTTACCCTGTTCTGTTCTTTCTTGGAAGTTACTGCAAAAGGATAAGCAGAGCTTTACAAACTGAAGAGTGATGTGTGTGACGAAGTTGAGTAGAGAGAGGAATCTGCCAGACTATTAGACACACCCCAAATAGAGCATTTCAAGAACAATGGCAGACAAATGAATCTTGCAGGACAGAAGTCAGTTGCTACTACAGTCTCTAGGATCTGATGTTAGTTGAATACCAGGAGCATTTTAACTACTTCCTCTAGCTTCCAAAATCACTACTGTCTCTTAACTGCAGATTAAGAAAAGACAGTTTTTCTAAAGTTTCTATTTCTGAGGAACTGAAAGTTGATAAATATCACTAAGCCCTTAAAAAGGTCAAATCTTACCCGACTACCAAAAAAATACACTTACACTATGGCAGGAAAATCTGGCAAAGGTGCAGCTTCAAACAGTATTCCAAGTCCAACTTGAACTTGCTCTCTATGGTCTGATGTTAAAGCAAACGTCAAAGGCATAATTAAACGTTGATCCTAAAAAAAACCACACCACCACTTGGGTCAAAGCAAGATATAACAGTCAACAACAAACACCTACACATCAGAATATCAAGGTCTGTGATCAACAGAAGTGTTTTAATAAAAAATTAAGCTACCTTCTTAAAGTTTACCCTTCTAAGATTCCAAGCCTGAAGTCAATGGTAGAGAAGGACTTTTAAAATTAGTTTGCACTTCGGAGTATTTGGGAAATGTGTTTTCACATTAAAGCCAATACAACAGATAATAAGACTACTTTTTTTCAAGTTCTCAATTGCTTGATTTCCATTACTGGGGTCACAAGCTAAAGTTTTACAAATAAGGATTTCCAGAGGACTACAGTTCTCTCATGTTTATTTGTTAAATTACACAATTCCTGTTCTTGAAAGAAAACCCTCCAAAACAGCATGAAGTGTTTCACTATCTGGATTACCTTTCCACCTACAAAGTAAATTGCTAAGATACCATCTGAACAACAGTTACCAGAAGCTGTTTTGACTATAGAAAGTCATAAGTTAGATGTATATATATGTAATAGTAACCAACCTCAAAAATAACTATATGGTTGTGATAACTTCTTTTCTAGTTTGCTACTTTTAAACTGCAGTTCTAATGCAGTCTTGAAAGGATAACTATTAGCAGGCAGGTAAAGTATGATTTCACATACATTAGCAAAATAAATTGTTGAATTAAAAGCAAAGTGCTTTTATTTTAAAATGATTAACAATATGTATTATACCCAGAGGACTGTATTTTCCTAGAAGTTTTACCACTTCAGAGATAAGCATGCAAAATATTTATAATTAAAGTGACTGTGGTGCAATGACACTTTCCTTCACATATACACTTCATAAGACATTTTAAAATCATACCTGTAAAATTTTGTAGAAGCTGACCTCCATACCTGGTACATCCTGCTTCAGTCTGCTCATAAGATCTAATGTTTTCAAAATAATATCAGCAGCAAGTTTGCTTTTAAAGAAACAAATAGAAAAGGAAAGTGTGAGAAGACAGAAAAAGGCAGAGCAAGATTTGTCAAATCAGCAGTAATAGATAAATCCAGTCAATTAAAAAAAAAAAAAATCAATACAAAATTAAATATGTTTAGGAAGGCCATAATGCCAACATCAAGAAAGATCAGGTTTCCTTGGACATGCTGCTGAGTTTCTCCAGCATGCCAACAGTGGCATGGCAACAGTGAAGATAAAAAAAAAATTAGAAAACAAACAAACAAAAAACCACTAAAGCACAAAGGATTTATTCGTAGGTATATTTCACTGGTTTTTTTGACCATATAACTCTTAATTATATCAATATTCAGGATAATAAAACTGAGCTGAAGGAATGTATATTCCATTTTCAGTGCAATAATTCCCTCTCCCTGTCAATACATTGTATTTTTAAATTCTGGTTGCATAAAATCAAAATTAAAAATCAAGTGCCATAAGCAGTTCTGATAAGCTTCAATTTGGATAAGCTTGAATGACTGCATGAGATTTAAGGTCAATGTTTCACATAAGTGGATCTCCAGCCTACGCTGAAAACAATATCTGAATGCTTAAGACAGGTTTTACTTATTGAACCATTGAGCAACACTACGTTCTATTGCCACAAAAATACTAAGTTTGAATTAAGAACAGTATTGATTTGCATACATTTAAACGTGACTTTCAACTACAAGATACTTTCAATTGGACCAATATCACAACTGTCATACAAGTCTTGCTAAATTAGATTTCAGATAAATTTTTGGCATGCTCACCACATTTTAGAGTCCACGACTTTTGTCCCCAAACCAGTATCAATCCCACTATAGGTAAACTGGTGTTCTATTAGACACATGCACTGGCTGGCAGTCAGTACCTTCGAGGCATGCATTTTCAGTGTTTCATCTCTACAGAGCAGTAGACCAAGTTAAGAATAAACTTAATATACCCATGCTCAGGTGTTGGCACCAAAAGGCAATGACAAAGGACACAAGTTAGTGTATCAAAGCACAAGAACCTCAAAAAATTACTTTAAAAACTCAACTACATAAACCACTTAAGTCACACTTAAATCACAAGCCAAGAAATCCTCACTTTCCAATTAAAACACATACTTGGAAACAGACAGCTGAGGGAATGCACAATAAAATGAGTAGCATAAAGACAGATGATGAACAAAAGGCAGTAAACAAGCAATCCCCAATACAAAAACTTGTTCCTTTATGGACAGAATTGGCAGTAAGACTTTTGCACAGAACTCTGTTTAGATGCAGGACGATGTCCTGCAGTCATATCCTCTTTTGTACATGACACTAAGGACTCCAAGAGGATTATAAAAATGTTTCATTCCACTTTATTTTTCCTCGTTTCACTGATCTAAATTTATAACATATTTGCCTGGGAGCTGCAGTTGACTTAGCTAGGTGAAAATACTATCCTTATCAAGATGGCCACCCAAATGCCCCAAGCAATTTAATCAGAAAACATTTATTTTTGATCTGCAAAGTGCTTCTATTCTGTTAAAGAGTCACCACATTTTATCCTGCACCAATTTACTACACAATAATTTCACAGCAATTAGAAAGCTACTTAGGGTATTTCAACATAATGGTCTGAGTAAATTTAGGGCAGTTATTGTCATTAAAAGCTATGAAAGTGACTCAAGATGGACAACTCTTCTAACATCTTACAGCAGATCACAGTGGAGGAATAATAAATTAACTGCCAATAGGCACATAGAAAGGATATTTGTCAGGACATTAATAGCCTTGACCATTCTTTCACACTTCTTCTTCACCAACAGCTCATCCACAATCTGTTCTGGCATTTGGAGATGATCAAGAAGAACAGGCAGCAGAAGATCCACAAAGTGTTCAGCTGAGGCACCATTTCCAGTATTAATAACATCCTGTAGTAAACACGTTTCTTTTATGTTAATATTTAAAACTACAGAACAAGGAAGCCAAGCCTACTGTACCTCTTCCTCCACCAGCCTTCCTTCTGCCTTTCCCAACCTCTTGATATTTCAGGTTCAAGACTCCTGATCAGTACCATACTGCAGGAGGAAGTCTAACAAAGAGCACAGAAACAGCAGAAACTTCCTCACTTCCACAACTCATAGAAAGCAATGCTTTAATAGCTTTGTCTTTGCCTCATGACTTCATGAACTGCCATATCTTCCACTCAACTTCCAACGCAGATGTATTTCTGACATATAGCATGTCTTTAAAAAAAAGTTGGTTTACAATGTATGGAAATCTAGAACAGGAAGAATTTTATCTCACATGTATTTTTTACATGCTATCTTTCAAGGAAAATGCTAATAGTTGATTAAAAATATAGCTGCTAAGAAGCTCTGTAAAATAATTTAATAGTCTTGGTACCTCAAAAATCTCTCTGAATAGCTGCAATGCTAGAACTGAACAGTCTTCAGAGCCTTCCAATGGTTGGTTTGACAAGTGCACCAATGCAACAGATGGTTCAAAAGTCTTTGAACGGATCACAAATCTGGTATTTCCAGAGACTGGCAATCCAGATGGTTCCAGTATTGCCTGCCGCAGGGTATGACGCAGTTCTATCACAGAACAGAAGGCAAGCAGCAGTTCTAAGATCTGTGTGAAGTGAATCAGAGTTCAATTGCTTTTAAATCAGGTACTTACACAGAAATTGCACCGCTAATAAGTCTAAAAAGACATCTTAGTTCTATGCAGTTCTTTTTAGCACCTTAAGGTTTTCTGAATAGTTCTCTTTCCTTAAAGGTAAGTTCATTAGACTGATGAAATCTGTGACAGTCAGTATTCAGTATATTCATTTCCTTTCATTTTTTAAAAAGCATGGCTGCTGGCTAGCAATCTATTAAGCAGTAGAAATGCATATACTCTCAGAATGAAGCAAGCTATGGAAGGGAAAATATTCTGAGACACTAATGAATGCATATGTGCACACACAGAGACAAAGAGGAAAGCACCCTGGAAAGCTCCTAGTCGAGTGTCTTTCTAAATAAAATCAATAAATAACAAAAATCACATACACAAGAGACATTAGCATCTATAATTTACGATGACACAAAACACATTGTAAACAAGCTTAAGATTAATTTCACAGATGTATTTAGCCCAAATAATTTCACAACATAGCATATTTTAGCCCTTAGCAACAGTGTTTAGCCAATGTTTCATTCATTTAAGGTGGCAGTGAGAAAAAGCTGAATGCAACAGTTAACTGCTTAACTGAACGTGGCATCCGTTTGTTCAACTATTCTAAAAGAACTTATGCCTAAATCTTTGAAATTAGCACCATGGTTTCCTGCCCATCAGTTCAAAGTCCAAGTAGAATTAATTCAAGTTTTAACCAATGAAGAGGAGTATACACATTTTTGGTAGATCCCCCAAATTTTTTATTAGCCAAAGCACAAAGAGTGTTCATGTTGGCTTTTTGCCTTTATGTCTGTTGCGTGAAAGCAGATACATATAATCTGACAAAAAACCCCCAACAATTACAAATTCAACCTGACAGTCTTATGAACAATTAGAAAATACATACTTGGTAAATACTGTAAGTCACTTCAAGTCCCAAAGTCAACATATTCCATTATTGACACTCATACACAAGGAACCTACTTATGACAACAGAAGTCGAACTAGATTAGAAGTTGCACCTGCTTAGGCTTAAACTGAAAAAAAAAAAAAAAAAAAAAAAAAAAAAAAAAAAAAAAAGGTATAAATACCTTAGATGATGAATTGGGATCCTTTCCATGAAGAAGATCTAATACTTGACCAAGACATGAGGGGAAGTGCTCATATCTACAGCACAAAGGAGAAAAAATTAATTAATTAAAAAATGGTATTTCAACACACAGACATTTATAACAATTGATGAATGCAAGTTTCCATGTCTCTTCCTTACCCCCATACAATTCAAGTACCAACAAAATTTTGATAAAGTAATTTCACAGAATCACAGAATCTTAGGGCTTGGAAGGGACCTCAGAAGATCATCTAGTCCAACCCTCACCTTAGATGATGAATTGGGATCCTTTCCATGAAGAAGATCTAATACTTGACCAAGACATGAGGGGAAGTGCTCATATCTACAGCACAAAGGAGAAAAAATTAATTAATTAAAAAATGGTATTTCAACACACAGACATTTATAACAATTGATGAATGCAAGTTTCCATGTCTCTTCCTTACCCCCATACAATTCAAGTACCAACAAAATTTTGATAAAGTAATTTCACAGAATCACAGAATCTTAGGGCTTGGAAGGGACCTCAGAAGATCATCTAGTCCAACCCTCCTTCAATTTCCATTTCCCCATTTCCATTTAACATAGACTAATATTCTAAGAGTGAAAGTAAATTCCTTAAAATAAGCCATGATTTTCCAGCTACTTTTACTGCTAGATTTAGATTCAAATTCAGAACTTAAAATCTGTTAGCTGACTTTGAAGAACAACTACTCAAGTCCTCCACAGAACTACTCTGCAAAGCCCTCCAGTAAAATTATTACAGCTTCAACCATACTACTCCACTTCAGGATAATATAGGCCTATAAAAGGCAAAATAACTATTGAGTTGTCTGACCACTGATACTGTCCAGGGAAAGAATTATTAAACATAACTATTAAGTATTCCTTAAGTGACAATGAAAAAAATTGATTTTGATTCACACTTCCATGTGAAACTAGTAACATAGAAATCCTTTAGTTTCAGGTACATAAGCTATAATCAACTAATAAATTACAAAAAGCATCTAGGGAATTTTTTTCTGATGTCTGGTTCAGATTACAAGCAGCATACAGCAAAGGAACCAAACAAGAGCTTAGGAAAAGTCACCTGTACTTTAAGGAAGTAAAGCCATACCTGGTAAGAAAAACTGCAACTTTGGGGTTCTTCAGAAGATCCACAAGTAGATCAACAGAGTATTTTCTTGTTAGAGTACCATCTCCATTTACAACAATATTGAATATCAACTGAAATGTCTGATGGATATTTGGAGCATGAAAGAGCTGAAAGAAAGAAAAAGTTTTGTATGCACAATGGGCACTGTGGGAAAACAGTTACTTCCTTTGCTGGGTTTCTTGCTTATTAAAACCAGTTTTGCTAGCATTAGAAATTTATTTTGCCAGTGTGACTATTAATTTTATCTACAACTTAAGAATGGAAGAGACTTCAAAGTATTACTTACTTTTTCTCCTACTTCTTCATTTAAAGTAAGGCTTGATAATACTGAAAGTGCAAACACAACCATAGTCAAACTACTATGGGCCAGGAAACTTATTAAGGTACGATAGAAACTCTTCACGTTATTCTAAAGCAAAAAGGAGAAACACGTATTATAAATTTTGTTCTGTTCTATAAAAACACCAAACTTACAGATTCTACACATTCATAAATAAGCTAAACAAACCATGAAATACTACAAACTCTTACCGAAGATTTTATCTGAGTTTGAATAGATAAGTTGTGACGACAGAGATTTGCCAGGAGTCCTAAACACGGTATCGTTAACTCATCTTCAGTGGATTGACTTAAAAGGAAAGTTCAGAAGTTTAAACAGAGATGTTTTATTAAAGCATCCAGAATTTATCTACAAGAATTCATTGGTTGGGGCAGAGGGACTTTTTATTTTGTCTGAGTTTTTTTTGTTTTGCTTTCTAATTAGACACCATTCCACCATCCCCATAGCGTGGGCAGTTTTTAACTGAGCACATCTGTAAAAAAACCAGTATCCAAGATCAGTACTATCAAAGGTCCTTTATGGCAAGAACCTTTGATAGTCATTAGATCTTTTACAAGGACATCTGCACACAACTTGTATAATTTTAACCTAAGTCTGTTTCTAATGACAAGCATGAATTTTCTCTTGACTTTTCACTTTGTTAGCTCCCTTGTTGTGGGAATGTGGGGGTGGGCCAAGGAGCCACTTAATATTCAGTCACCCAAAGTCCCATAATCACAGCATTTGACAAGCTGTAACAACATGGATTTCAAAGACATATCTGTTAACTTCAGAGCAAAAATGCCACAGCTTACTCTGGAGACCAGGTTAGTGTAACATGCTAACAGCCTTCAGAAACGTAACTAGGTATTTCCCATAAGAAAAGACAACTGACTACACACTTACACATGATGCATTAGAAATAAAATTAATTCATCGATGTTGGCACCAGCGCAAGAGACTGGAACATTGTAGGTTAGCCTCTGCAGCAAATGAATACTCTGAGGAAATAAAAAGTTATTCACATACATTTTTCCTATAGCATCTCACTGAAGAATGCTACAAGTTACAATAAAAGACACAATAACTGAATTAAGTTTCATACTCTGTAATATTAACATAGCAATGACATGAGCTGTTTGTTGCAAGCACATTGAATCATGTCCTACCATACTGATGCACTTATTAATAGCATAAAAAGATTAATAAGGTTTTATTGTGACAGAGGAGTTTTTAGTCCACCTGATTCTCCCCTTTGCCTTGACAGAAAGTTTTCCATTCTGCCAGTGAGAAAAGGGCTTTGTCCTATTGAAAGATCTAGAACTCTCACCAAAATCTGTTTATAGGAATCCAACTCAAACCATTACTATTCTATGATTCTGTGAATACAGGAATGCTGTAAAGACTGACAACAGGTCTAATGATAGTTAAGTCCTTCACACGCCATTCTTGTGGCACATAACACAAATGAGTTAATATGAAGTTAATATACTCAACTGTGACAAAAATCACAGCACAGGATAGCAGCTGAAACAAAATCTCACCATATTAATAGCTGATATAAGAACTTAAAGGTCTTATAACTGGATCTACCTGGTGACTACAAAACTTCTCCCACTGACTGGCAAGTCACCTGGATCCCTAAGTCTTCTGGCACTTTGAGAAACAAACTATGAGAAAACTGTTCTTTAATGGATGCTTAACTCATTTTCCACAGATCAAGGGCATGAGAACTGCTAGAACATTTATTTTCTGTTTTTCCTCTTCAGAAAAGAGATGTGACCACAAGCAGACAGAAAGTACTTGCTGAAAGCTCAGAGTCACATGAGAAAGCCTGTGCATATTAAAAAAATAAAATTAACTTTTGCCCAACTTTACTGTTCAATGCACAGAAATGACAGGTTAAAATTGGTGGAGTCAGACCATGAGATACCATATGTTCACAAAAAAATTTAATAATAAACCAATAATAAACCAATATCTGCACTTGGCTTCTAAGAGTAAGCTTCCATTAGCACAGCTCCCTTGTATTCACTGCAGCTCTGAGCAGAGGGAAGGAAGCACACATGCCCTGCAAGCTTTCCATAAGAACTGGCAGCCACAGCTTTCCTTTCAGTCCTTCACAATTACCTAAGTATTGATTAGACAAAATTTAGACAAAACAATCTCCAGGCTTGCATTATGAACATTAGAAGAAATAACTAAATACCTGAACTAGAAAATAACCTTCCAAGTTCTAAAACAGTGATATCTCAAATAATTTAAAAAACAGATGCTTTTTGTTCGATTGCTATTTTGTTGATTTATGTTAGAGCATATATGAAGCACAAGCAAGATTAAAGAGAATACAAAGAACTCAATACAATGCTAAAATCCTATCACACTAGCCTCTTACAGCAAATATGCAGCTAAAATCAACTTTCCTCAACACAACATTTCAAATAGGTCTTTTAAAGAGTTATTATATACATACAGTATAATGTATACCATGCAACAGTAGCCAAATATTTTTAAGCACTAGTTCCTCTTACCTGTAATAAGACCGGGTCACTAAGATTAGTAGAACCTCGATGAACCACTCCTGCCAGCACACTGGTCAGATTGTAGGTATCCTGAAGAGCTTCTTTAGTCTCGTTGTCTAAAGCTAGAATTAAAGAATTATTAACAAAAAAAACCCTAATAGCAAAAGCAACTGTTGTGTTAGCTGCCAATCTAAGCAAAAGCTAAATTTTTTTACCAGTTTTTCATGTATATTTCACAAATAACTACAAATAAATTACAGCTCATATGTACATATACCTTTGCCTTACTTGTGGACTTACAACTAATTGAAACACTAATACTTTGCTTTAAGATGCCTGGACACTGAAGGAATGGCCTCCCTCCTACCTACAAAGTTTTAGTTCTGTTCGAGATGTTGAAACGTGCACTTAAAAACTGTTTCAAAAAACCTAAAAGGAAGACCAAAGAAGTTAAAAATTCCACAAATAGAAACAAGGGGTCATCATAAAGGACATAAATTTTGAATAACTACTCATACATGATAAGAAACTAAGCAGTGAAGGGAAAAGTTCTTCCTGTGTATGTAACCTGCATATATAGGTTATGACAAGCACAGAGCTCCTTAGACAATGAAGTCCCCTTTCTGTGAAACAGGGGAAAAAAAAGATATTAAAATGTATCTCAAGAAACAAATAAGCAGTAGAACCTAATTAGGAAATATGACACATACAGTGCCAGGCCACTTGAGAGCCTAAAATGCCACGCAGCAAACGCTCCAATGGGAGAGGTAAACTGAGGTGACTACACTTGTTGATGTAATATGGCTTCTCTCTGCCTTAGTGTGCCTTAGCAGATTCCTTCACTTAATTAAAAAAAAATAAATAAAAATGTAGCATTTTCAAACTGTAAAAATCAAGGAAAAGAGAGTAATTCTTCACCCTATCCATTAAGGAAATGAACTCTGACAAGCATGATCACTGTCATGTGAGTAATTACTTCAAATCTGCTTGTTACGGTGATTTATGTATGTACAGTCTGGTGGCTCAGCCAAGCACTACAAATGAAAAGCACTTAATCTTCCATACCTTATGTTTTTTCCATATAGTTCATAATCCATGCCACAGAATCAGAACCTGCCTTGTCTTCCCTTTCCCAGACCAAAAGTAACAAGTTAAGATGAAAATCTTACCTAGCTGTGATAGCAAAGTAACCACAGACAAGGTTAGGGATGGGTCTGTATTAGTGTCCTCAAGGAGTTCTACTAGGCAACTGAGACATTCACTTGGTAGAATCTGGTTTGAAGCAAATAATCGAGTAAGTTTCAGTCCAGAGATAACCTGGAGATGAAGGGAGAAAACAACCTCAATTACTCAACTGCAATTAATTATTTAACACAGAAGTCAAATCATAGAGTTGTATCAAACAGATTTTGCCCTGTTCAACAACCCGAGACATAAATGTGACTCCAACAGGACCTTTGCATTTATGTTTGCTGGAGAAAAAAAACAACAACAAAAAAAAACAAAAAAAAAGTTTTGAAAATCTGATTTTCATTCCCGTGTTCCCTTTACTACTCTTAGAAAGCAGTAAGTTTACATTGTGATGATTTTTAACATTTTTGGGCTTGTTTTGTTTGTCGACTGACAACATTCATAGTAACAGCATTCTTTTTAATCTCAAAGCTGCAGCAGAGCAACACTTTGTAATTCTTCACACATTGAACAGAATTAATGCCAGGTTACTCTTCCAACATATGCTTTAGCACAGATAAAAGATAGGACTTGTTTATCTATTTTGAAAGAACCAACAAACAAATTGCTCAACACAAATACTTAGTTATCAACCTTCAGCTCAGTCTAACAACCTGCTTTCTAAATATGGGGACAGGAACCCAAAGGTACCAGTCTTCAGGAAGGACATGTAGTAACAGGTAATGCTGCTTTAGGAGCACTCTGTAAATGAGATGAAAAAAATGGTACCCGAGTTCAGAGAAGCCTACAGAAGAAGCTATTGAAAATTATACACCTGCACATTCATACAGGTAGAAGTGAGTTACAACTGCATAACAGAGCAACACAACACTGCTTTTGCATTATTCCCTGTATGCCTCTTTACAGTGGTTACAGGGAAGAAAGCTAAGCTGAATACTAAATCTTATTGTTTCAGCAATTAAAAAAAAAATCTGTCTTTGAGAAGGGTACCCGGCAGATTAAGCAATTCAGTCACTGTGTCAGTTTCTCACCACACCAGGCTTGCCCAGTGTACGGGCCCCGCACAAGCCGCACGGGCCACCAGGGACAGGCAGCGAGCACCTCGGGTTGAACCTTGCCTGGAACTGCCAAACGCTAAATACGAGCCCAGCTCATCGTTCAAACTCCGTTTTTAACTTGTGGGGAAAACAAAAACAAACAAAAACCTTGCGGGCGAGGATCGAGGGGACATGACAAAAAGTCTTTAACACATCAGTAAATACCTACAGGCCCCACAAAACGTTATAACAAAGGCCACAGCAGCGGCCCGGGGTTGTGCTACATAAATGGAAACGTTTCTTCCCCCCAAGGGCCAAGGCCACCGGCTCCCCGGGCAAATGACGGGGCCCTGGGTTGTGTTTACGTCTCCAGCCGC
>NW_009952564.1:5106284-5121353 GCF_000747805.2 Chaetura pelagica
CGGGCCCCGCACCGCCCTGCTGCAGCTGGTGCGCCCTGACTGCGTTTCCGTGCTCGGCTCTCGACCTTCCTGCCGTTCAGGCACTTTCCTGAAACTCCCGCACGGACTGTTTTCTAACGTATCAGGCCCGTGGGGAAGCGCGGTGTGTGTATTAACCTCATTCTCTTAACACCGTTAACAGAGCAAATCTATTCCTGTGAAGCGCAGCTAGATACCGTAAATGGAACGTTAATTGACATGTCTATTTCTTGTCATTCTGGGTTCTTGCTTCCTCCTTTAAGTCCTTGATCCCTGGTACACTCTGCTTCAGTTGTCTGCCTTGGAGCTAACCCCGGAGCAGTGACTGGGATGCGGGCCTGGATGCTCCCTCGGGTGTAGGTGCAGAACCCGGAGCCATCGCGCTGGAAGTCCGAGTTCAGCACAGGGCTGCCTGCAGCACAGGGCTGCCTGCAGCACAGGCACAGGGCTTCCACCAGTGCCACTGACACCCCACGGGCACCACACCCCAGCACCCTGTCCCTCTCAGCCGCAAGCAGCAGCTTGCTCAGCCCTCAGCAATAACGCCATGTGGGTCACGAGGCACAGCCTGGGATCCCTTTTCCCTTGGCCTTTCCGAGCATCAGTGTGACTGAGCGTGTGGGGGACTGCTGAGGCTCTTTTCAGATGGACTGTAGTGGCCTGTTCTGTTAAAGACCAGGCCGCTGGAGTCGGGATGTCTCAGCACAGTGTCTGCTCAGTCTGATGTATCTGATAACCACCAGGCAGGCAGCTGAATTCTGCAAATAGACACATCACTGTATGTACTTCTGTAATAGAGCAAGGGTTGTGTTTTGTTTGCTTGTTTTTTTTCTTTCCAATACTACCATTTGTCATGGACAACTACTTTATTTTTAATTCATTTTTTTTGGACATGTGTGTTAGTATTTTTTACAAGGCCAGAGTTAATTATTATTCTTAATTTTTGTCTCCTTTGTGCTAGAAGTACCAGCTGAGCCTGGCACCAAAAACTGTTAGCACTATTAAATTCATAATCAAGTTGAAAGCATGGAAAGATCTAAAAGTCCTTTAATAAACAATGGTGTGAAATAAACATAGTAGAAAGCAATGTAACTAGTATTACCCATTAAAATACATAAATAATTTTTGAAAGATCTTAATCAAACACACAACCAATATAAATGTCTTCCTAAAGATCATCAGTAGATAGAGTGTTGGTACTAGCCAGGAGAATCAGGACATAGTTACCAGCTTTGGCTGCTAGTTGCGGGCCACCTTCAGAACAAAACATATATTAAACATTTAAAATTAGGGACAAGATTAACTTAGATTAAAAAAAACCCAACAAAACAAACCCTATACACTTTATATTACAGAGCCAATGGCTGTAGCAAATTAAAGTGTTCTCATACATAAAAAAAAAGGGTGTGTTTATACTGACATGCATGTAGAACTTACACTGCTTTTGTAATCTACCGGAACCATTAATCAACATTACAAGTATTTAAAATTATTTTAATGTTGTTGATTTATTCTTTATGGCATTGGATTTAGCACTAGTTTTGTTTTAATTTAGATTATTTCAAAGTACATGATAATACTGGTATTCTTTGACTTAAGTTGAAATGCTATCCACTTACTCAACCACGAGGTAACATGAATCATGCACAAAATAACAGAGTTTAGAGGTGGTTGAACTGCGTCTGGAGGTTTTAAAGCATTGTATGATGCCACATATTTTACATTTAAAATTAGGGACAAGATTAACTTAGATTAAAAAAAAACCCAACAAAACAAACCCTATACACTTTATATTACAGAGCCAATGGCTGTAGCAAATTAAAGTGTTCTCATACATAAAAAAAAAGGGTGTGTTTATACTGACATGCATGTAGAACTTACACTGCTTTTGTAATCTACCGGAACCATTAATCAACATTACAAGTATTTAAAATTATTTTAATGTTGTTGATTTATTCTTTATGGCATTGGATTTAGCACTAGTTTTGTTTTAATTTAGATTATTTCAAAGTACATGATAATACTGGTATTCTTTGACTTAGTTGAAATACTATCCACTTACTCAACCACGAGGTAACATGAATCATGCACAAAATAACAGAGTTTAGAGGTGGTTGAACTGCGTCTGGAGGTTTTAAAGCATTGTATGATGCCAATAGAATTATTGTCATGTATGGTTTTTATCAATACCTATCAGTTCTGCCATAAAGTACTGCTTTATTCACATTCATTTATTGCACTCTTGTGCTGCTTTCTAGCAAATTGTCCATTTTAGCAGTAGACATCTCAGACAGTTTACTGCCTAAAAAGCCAAAATACATGTGCATGCACACAGATACCCTTCCCCCATACGTATGTATATGGATGCACGTGTCTGTTATAAAAATTAATTCTTTCACTGCTGAACAAAAATACATAGTAGCTTATGCTAGCTCTACCAGGAGAAAATATAGTTGCTCTGATAGTCTGCAAAAGGAGGAGACCAATTCCAAAGGCTCAGATCCATAGCGGAGGATACCCAGCTGGCAGGTCTCCCCAGCTGATCTATTGTGCTGTGGCACAGTCTGACCCTGCAGCTCTCCAAAATCTTCAAGTTGCAGACCATTCAGGGTAAGACAAAAATGTAATCACTGTCATCAATTTCTGTAAAGAAAAAAATTAGAAAAAATAAGTAGTCATTGCAGATGGCTCCTCTGAAAGCCCAGTGTAAGTAGAATGGCCAGCGTCCCTGTTTCTGGGCCGGTAGCAACCACTCAGTTTGGTTCCTTAGTGCTCTCTCGGCTGGTGAAGGGCCAACATGAAGGCCCTGTGTCCCATGGACTGGGTCCTCCAGGAGCCCATATGGAGGCAAAGCCTGTGTTGTCTTTTCTGAGCCAGCAAGCTCTATTAATACACAGTTGTATCCATGTGAGACCCTTTCTTCCAGAGGAACAGTCAAATGCAAGAAATCATCCCTACTTAGTTAAACAGAGAAACAGCTGAGCTAGGCATGACTATAGCGTAACATATCCTTTCTTCTCTAAATAAATATCTAACAGGAAAAATAGAAAAAACTTTCCTACCAACTAAGGGAGACGAGGCTGAAAAGACCCTTTTTCTTCTAGATCTTTTCAGTTCTGTTATTTTTTTTGAGAAACCAAAGAAAAAGTGTGGGACGCTTGGGACTCAATCTCCACTATGGAAACCTACTGTCTCTTCAAGGAGCCACCCTCAGACAAGCTGTTCCTAGGCTGGAAAATGCTGTTCAGAATTGCCCAACAACCAGTATCATGACACCAGTCCCCTGAGGTGTTCCACTGGTTGCACTGGAGTGCTCCATCCTGCACGTGCTTCAAAGCCAGCTGCCAGAGCAGCGTGAGGCACCACGACAGAAAAGTATGGTGCTTGCTTTAGGAAGCACTGTGGTGTTTTACAGGTGCCTGCATGTAAGAGAGATATCTATCATGACATCAACCTAAGCTCGCCCTGTGGGCACATACCCCTGTGAGCACATAATAAAGCAGTCTGAGGGAGAAGTTTGTAGCGCTGTGTAAGTGAAATTTAAGTTAAAATTGAACATCAATGATTCCAAAATAATTTGATTATTTGTAAAACCCTCTATTTTTATATACAACCACAAGCGTTTTGATAGTGAAATGAAAGGGTTTGTTTTTGCCCTTGTGAGTCCAGAGCAGGGCATTGTGCATCTTCTAGAAAAGTTCATGTTGCAGGACTAGATAATAATTTATTTATTAAACCTGATTTTTCTGAAAAATATATCCACACTACTGCAGTATTTTCTATATCCCTGGAGCAGCAATGACAAGACACCATAAAAATCTTTCTAGAGCAAATGTGATCTATTTGCCTTAGTGATACAAGTGGTAATAAGTGTTGGAAATGGACACTGGAAACGTCTCTTTGCTACTGTTTCTCTCAGCAAGGCGGTTGCTTCACTGACCCCTAAAAAGGCAGCTTAGTCCATGCAGAGGTGGGGGGAGCTCACCCCTCCCTATCCTATCTGACAGAGGGAGCACCAGAGCTGTTGTGCACTCAGTATTTGCAAAAAAACAGCATCTCTTTTGCTGACAGGAGGTGTGATGGCAGCACAGAGGCTGGTCTGCACAACCACATTTTAACCAGCATTAGTCATGAGATACACAGGCAGCTGGATCTTACAAGATTTTTTTCTTTTATGATAACTGTACTTAATGAAAGGATTTTCCTTGCTCACACATCATCTCACTGCGGCTCTCCTAACACTTAGCCAAAGGACCTAGAAGAGTTTTAAGGCTATTTTGCAGCTGGTGGATGCTGCAGCTGAGCATTGTACAGTAGTAATATGAAAAATGGCTTTCAAAAGTGTGAGGGATGCTGGCAAGTTACCAGTGGTATCTTTGTTCATCCTCCCCAAACCAAGGATGTAAAGGTGACATGGGGCTACAAAACATGATCCACCACTTTATGAAGACCTTGATTTTTACTGTACCATTTGCATAATGTGTCTCTCAGGTAGAAATATTGTAAACTTCTTATACCTGAGACTTGTGAACATAAATTAGAAGAAGATCAGAGACTAGCTTTCCAGTTCCAAAGCTGTGATCTTGAGCACCAGGTTATATGCTTCTTATTTTCAATGTACTAACTTTAAAATATGAGTGGTGCTTTAATACAAAACACAGCAAACCACAAGCTGGCTGGCTTTATCTCTCTCTCTCTCTCTCTCTCTCTCTACCCATCTGGATCTTTTTTCTCCTAGCATCTCAAAAATAATGGAGTGAGATTTTGGTATAAAAATAGCTTTCAGCCTGGACAATGAAGGTAAAGGACAGCTTGAACTCCCAGTGAAGTGCAGGGAGCTGGCAGCTTGGCAGAACCACATTGGGCAAAACTGGTTCTCAACCTTCCCTAGCCTACAAGCATCAGCATTCATGAAGGGGTGAGCTGTGGGCAACATCATGCCTTGTGTGTCTCTTGTAATTTAAATTTGTTAATTTGTAGTGGATGAGGGTATGTAATCTGTTAGCTGGGAATAACCCTTTTCTAGTGAACATGAGAGAGAAGGAAGGATGTTGAACTGTCCCTGTGGGCTAGTCTCAGAGGACACGTAGCAACTATTCACCACAAACCTGTTAATGCAATCATCTTTAAAAAATACCACAAAGTCAGAGCTAAATTTCTCACCATCATAAATGTCATCCTTCTCTAACTCGAGCCTCTGTCTTCTTTGTGAGGCCTTTGGTTTGTTTATTGGGTAGAGGAGGTTTATTATTAGACCTTGATTTGGCTTTTCATAATTGTATATTAGATCCTTTAATGTTCTGAAGATCTTCTCTGGAACACCTTCAGAGGTCTGCAAGGAAAGGAAAACACAAATCATTTGCAACTGCCCTTCACAAAGAGTCTCCTCAATGAAAGAAACAATAGATTGTGTCTTGTTTACCAAGAGCTGTTCGGTAAACAAATTGGTGAGAGAATTTTTTTTTTTAAATAACAGATGTTTAAAATATTTGCTCAGATGTGTGTTGCAGCAATCTGTGACAGCCGTGCTGAAGAGCGACAGCATTACAGACTTCCCTCTGGCCTTAGAGCACACGTTTAGGGCAATGTATTTGGTTCCCACTTCAGATGTTTCATTTAAACAACAATGTGACCAGCAGAAGCCAAACATTTTACAGAACATCATCAATGTCAAGCAAAGGACATATGCGGAGGCAGAGGACATGTCTGAGGATCCATATGAAATTGCTGGCACCAGCTTTGACTTTTAGGCAGGAGTTTACTATTTGTCCAGTATTGTGACTTGCACTGGAGACTCCTTAGGCCAAACACAGATGATGACACTCCTAAGAAGGGGTACAATGTTCTCCCAAACTGCTTCTTACTGTGAGGGTTCACAGAGCTGGCTGAACTGCTCCCACAGCACAGTCCCCCATGATCTGTACAGAGATGTTGCAGCGCTGGTGACTTGAGGACAGTGACACACACTAAGCATGTTCATCAGCTGTAATCACAGCAAGGCTCCTATTATTAGTCTCTAAAAGTGAATGTGGCTTTGGTTTTTTTCATTTGCTAACTAACAAAAATCATAGCTCCATTTTCTTTGTTTTTCTACATCCTTTATCTTCCCTTCAGCTCTGTATGGACAAGGTGCCTCTCACTGCCTCTGTGTACTGGGTCTGGCCAGGATGGACGAGCAGCAGCCTATATAGTCCTGTGTCCTTTCGTTGTAGCAGCCTATATAGTCTTGTGTTTTGAATTTGTGACTAAAACAGTGTTGATAACACACCTGTGTTTTGGGTGTCGCTGAGCAGTGCCCTGCACGGCCTTGAGCTGGTCTCTTTTTTTGCTCTCTGCTCCCTCAGGTTGAGGGTGTGCAAGATACTGGGATGGGAAACAGCAGGACAGCAGATGGGAATTGGCCAAAGGGCTACCCCATCCTGTATGACACTGCTCAGCAATGAAAGCTCAGGGAAAGTGGGAACATCCATGCTTATGACATTTGTCTCCTCAAGTAGCCATTACACACTCTGAGGCCCCACTTTCCAGGAGATGGCTAAACATCTGCCTCCCCATGGAAATTAGTGACTAATCTCCTTCTTTGCTTTGCTTGCATGCACAGCTTTGCTTCACTTCTTAAATTTTTATCTTGATGCAGGAGTTTCCTGACTTTTGCTCTTCAAGTTCTTTTCCTCTGACCCTGACCCACTTGGGTGCAGGGAGCGAGCAGTTGTGTGGGTGCTTAGCTGCTGGTCAGGGTCAACCTACTGCGCTCTAGAAAGTTCATGGTTAAATCTAGCCCTTAAAAAAACTAAATAATCTCCCCTCCACCATCAATTTATTATTTAAGTCAATTATTTTTAGTAAGCCAACACAATGTGGCTTAAAAACTTGAAGCAAAATTTGGTTTGAAAAAAAGTAAAGGTGTTTGAATTATTTATTATCTGCAGATAGGCATAGCAGCAAACCCCAGTGGACTTCCTGTAGTCCGAAAGAGATTATTTTTTGTCAACAAACCATTCTTTTTAATGGGAAATAGTGTCTTTCATACTCAGTCTAAACCACTAATAAGCAGGAAATTACCAGCTGTGGGAGCATGGCGTGTCCTTTATGGAGTGAGTTCCTCATTCCACTTAAATGCTACTTAATTGTTGGCAGTTCTGTTGACTGTCCAATTACAAGCAGAGAAGTGAGTCAGCTTTCTAAGTGTCCTCTCACTTTGCCTATGGATTTCATTGATGCAGTCTGCTCTTAGGCTTATCCAAGCAATGAGCAACTTCAAGTGCATCAGAATTGCACAGAATTATAGACAGGCCCCTTTTTATCAAAAAGGTCATTGCATTATTCCTAATCCCTACAAGATACTGGGTGCAAATGCAGAGCTTTCGAATAGGAAAAACTAATTAGGAACAGGACCAAGTAACAAAAGTGATAGATTTTTCTTCAATGCTATAAAAAAGAAATGGTCGAATATGAAAGCAGCGGGTCAACACATAACAGATCCACTTAGGTTATAGGGGAGTTCTACAAAGATAATAGCTCATATTAAATAATAGGTGTAACATTAAAAAGTCAGGAATTGATGAAAGAAGAAAACAAGCTTGGAAATATTTTGTAAGGTAAGGTGTTAATACAGATTTATTTATTTATTTATTTTAAAATCAAGACAGTGATCTTTAATGCAGTATTTACAGATGAAATGAGAGTTACTCACCTGTATTCTAAAATACCCTCGGTGTTCCCTGTAAATACGGTAAGTGTAGATGAGGTTTTCAAAGCTGTGAAAAACATCGTTGTATACATTATGCTTTTTATCAATAGTCAGACAAGTAAATCTTACTTAGACTGCAACAGTTGATCTTCACAGCCAGCTATTATCTTTTTTTGCTTGTATCTTAAAGTAAACTGCAATACAGTGAATGACTAAAAACAAAGGAAAAAAATCTAAAGGAAAGCCTGATACTAAATAGCATAAATTACAGATATACATGCATTCACTTTCCCACTTGATTCATATATCAGAGCTTTAAAAATACTAGAGATTCTCTAAGTAATTTGTTTAATTGTCTGTTAGCCAAGATTAGCCATGCATGTTGTTTTCTTAAGCCTCAGAAACCAAAGTATTACTTTATCATGCCTTGCCAGTTCAGATCTAACCTCTGTACATTGCTATGTAGATTTGTTTGATTTTAGACCAAATTTCTGGCACTCTTTTTTTGCCCTACAAATGGTAAATGTAGCAAAGAGAGCTGTGTTCAATCTGCAGTCACTGCACGTTGCTTAGCATAGATCTTGATAAAGCCTGTCCAGCTCATTCACCACCACATCAGCTGCCTGAGCTTTCCTCCAGCTTCTTAGGTACATTTCTGATGCTGAGTTTTGTACTACTACAGCTCCAATAAAATAGATCCAGCAAGTCAAAGAAATGAAAATGCATCAAGTTTATACACCCAGAAGGGGCTGGATGTCAACTGAGAATTTGAGGCTTTGCTCACCACTGACAGAATTGCTTCATGGCACTAGAAGCCACTTTGTGCTAAAGCCAACATGGGAATAAACTGCAAGCAAAGGGCTGGCATGTGTAATTGAGAATGGCAGTGTCTCCATCAGCAGTGAGGAGAAGGAGAGCTGTGGTCTGGTTGACTCTCAGATTTTACACTGAGTTGGATTAATCATCAGACAACCTTTTTATACTGGAAAAACGGTGCTCATATGTACCCCTTCTTAAAAAATGGAGCTGTAAGGAAGACCTAAATAGCTACAAAATCAGAAGTGAGGTGCTCTTCTTTCCCTGAAGTCATCCTCTAGGGGAAAATAGGGTGGCTTCCAACTAATTACTACGTCTACAAGAGAAGCAGTCACCTCTCTAAAGCCTAATCTACAGCTAAGAGCAAGGATGAGAGATTCACCTGGGACACAAGACTGCAGTGCTGTATGGAAACAAGCACATTGGCATGGAGCTATGCTCTGAAAGACTGTCTTTGTGAATGTCTTCTATCATATTGATAGAAGTTGGGAGGGATATGGGGGAACAAATACAGAGAAAGAAAACCACATTAATGTAAGTAGTGGTAAAGAATGATTCTGTAGAAAACCTGCAGTTCTCCTTTCACATGAGATCTGGTGGTGCTCCTCTGAAGAAGAGGAACAGGTGAGGGGGTTGCCATTGCATACATAGGAGTATGAAGCTGCAGAATGTTTTTCATCTAATCTGCTTTTCTTGTGGGAGCCCTCAAGTAATTGTGGCACCACAAATTCATACTGTTACTCCCCCCCCACTGCCCCACACAATGAGTCCTTGAGCTGTCTGTACCTTCATGTGTTCCAGATGTGATCATGTACCAAACCACTTCAACCTAAAATAAGTTTTATTTGACCAGAGTATAGCTAGAGGTGTATAAGATACTGGGCATATACTTGAGACCACATATGATCTTAGGGAGTTAACAGCAGACCAAGTCTTTGACCCCGCTGCTACTGAAAGCAGATATTGTGGTGGCAGGAAGAAACACCACATTTTTAATAAAGTGTGAGACTGGAAGTGTCTACAAGCAGCAGGCAGTATTAAAGACATGAGAATTTGTGCAGTAAAATTGAATTAAACAGAGATAGAAAAGAAGAACAGAAGGGACCCTAGAGTTTGCAAAATGAGAAGACATTTCATATCTAGAAATACAAGATTACTCTGAGGGTTTCAAATAACAAATGAACTAAATCTAACACAGGCATTTATATAAGAGTAATTTGATGCCACAGACATCCCATCCTCTCATCTGTCTTCCTCTCATTCTTACATGTGATACCTCCCTGAACTTCATTTTGCAGTTGTATCACAAGAAGGCTGATGAATTCTCGGAGAGACTGCAGCAGAAAATAGTCTCCTGTCACCAGTACCCGGGAAATGACTGCACAGGTCCTACTTCTAAGAAAATCATTCTTCCTTTTAATTTCCCAGAGTTTTAGTTGTTACAGTTTTTAATAATAAGCAGCATTTGAACACTCACAATACTGATGGATTTGGATATATTTTGTCAACAGAAATAAAGCTTTATCAAATACCATAATGGCAGCTATTCAGAAAACCAACTGGAGATTATGACCATAATCAAAAAAGGCAGTAAATTTGCAAAGAAATATACAGCATAAATAAGTGTGTGTGTGAAAACAGTATCTGAAAACACATTATTTTAACTGGTACATATGTTAATCAGGATTTCAGCTGTAGCTGCATGAATTGAGCTGTCACTAGGGGGAGAATCCTAGGATTAAAACGTAGCTCAAGGAATTTGTGCATAAATGGTTACTCTGGAAATAAACTATTTTGTTTTTGCAAATAAAGTTACTATGGGCTGAAATCAGGATAAGACTTCCAGTTAGAGCAGATATACTTTAATTCAAAGAATTGCATCACAGGGAAGCATCTTTTGATTTTTTTTCCTCCTTGAGATACCCATGGAAATTCACATGTTCCTGGCTTAAGAGTATTTTATAAAGTTTGGTGTTCCACAGACATAGGAATGAGGAAAAAAAAGTACCGAGAAGGTGATGATTTTTGAAACTCACTCTTTACTGATTCTCTAAATTTTGAAAGGTTACTGCCTGGATATTATTTGTCTACTGTATTTTTTACTAAATGAACATGAAACTACCAATAAAAGGGAACCTTCTGTTTCCACATTATTTACTAAATTATTAAAAACAACTGCATATGGTACAAATTAATAAAGTGCCTGGTCTGGGCACAAGGGACATCCAGTGGCAGAAAAGGAGAGGAGTTTGGATTTTTTTGGAGAGTGGCATGTTGAGCCATATGGAGAACACTAGCAAGAGCAGTAGCTCTGGATTGAGGCATTTTCAGAGACCCAGAATAGCTTTGCATGAAAGTGGCAATGTGCTGTGGAGGAAGACATATCAGCAGAGCTGTGCACCATTAGATTAGATCAGAGATGCTTTCAAACTTGTCACACCATTCTGACTTCCATATCCTCCATGGGAGTGTCCTACCCCCGACTCCCCCACACTAATCAGTAGAGGACCAAAAAAAAATTGGCTTTCTCTAGCAAGTGGATCAGTGTCTCTGTCCATGGATCAACTAATTTGATAGGTGCACATCAATTTGTGCACTAACCATACTAAGCAATGTTTCAAAATGCAGTTCTAATCCGAAAGTTGTCTGGAAACAGCATCAGTGTTGATTGCTCTAGTTTTAGGATAGCTTTCCTCTGCCTAGTCAACCAGTGACAGACAGTCCAGTCTCTGAGGCCATTCTGAGCCAATACACTATTACCATCTAATTTTCTATCTGAAGGCAACCCTTGCTCATTATCTGTTGTACTGTTGCTGCCATCCCTATACTTTAATTATTACATTTGTTAATGCACAATTTTAAGGCAAATACACAAAACAAAACAAAAAGTAATTTTTGAATGCATTATAGGCACAGATTTATCATATATGAAAAGTTCAAAACAGGCTTATTGTAAGGGAAATAAAAGTGCTATTCACTAGAGGAAAATAATAAAGCTTAATTCTAGCAATGAAAGCTAAGGACTAGAAGTAGCAAGTTTCTGTGCCTGTCTTCTTCATGCATCTGTCATATGAATTCAATCCAGGCATTATAGTGTTCTGTCTCAGCTTATGCTCTTGAATTGGATGAAATTCCTTTGAAGAATCAGGTGAAGCTTTCATCAGATAGAAAGCCTACAAAGAAGGAACTGTTTCGTAAACTAATCTGAGACTGTTCAGTGTCTCAGCAGTGATGAAATTCTATTTACTCATCATTACAGAGGCAGTGACTCTGAGGAAGTTTATTTCCATGCTTTGGCAGGCTAAGCTATTTTCTCTTTGCTCCCCTTATTGTCTGCAGAGAGGCCAGTATCAACAAACTACAGTTCATCTATCCTATGTTGTATAAAGTATTTTTGCAAATGCCATCCTCTCACTACTCACTAGAAAGGAAGCCTAAGGCAACCAGCATTATTTGAATACATTTATACATCTCCTTGGAGTCTGTTAATATTAGGGGAGAACTATTAATGTAAGAGAAGATAAACACTTGTCTTTGGATCTATTTGAAAACTCATAAAAAATTAGTATTACAGTACTTACAAAACACAGAGACACAAGGCTCCTTCCACACTTTCACTTTCTCTTTTTAAATAGCTACCATTCTTTCTGTTCCTGCTGGGTAGCTCTTCACAGGTTCTTCTTGTTATCTTTCCATGAAAAAATGGCAACTCCATGGATAAAAGAAGACAAGGTCTCTTGCCTTTCAAACCAATTCCAGAAAAGCCCAGCAGCCTGGCATTAAAAGAAGATTTATTCCAAATGCAGCTGTCTGTAGACAACTGAAATTGGAGGTGCTAAATGTACATGAGTTCATCTGTGTTATCACTGACCAGTCCGAGTGAAACTCTCTCTCAGCCTGTGCTCACAGCTCATGAGTGCAACTAATGCAAGAAAAGGGAAATGGTGTCTACACTGGTCACAGTCCACATCAGAGGGGAAGAGCCTTTTGTCACATTATATCAGCAGACATTTGAGTTGTGTATCATGCTTCTAAGCTATGCACTAGCCAGGTTGACAACTAAGTATAGTTCTATTTTCAAGTTAACTTTTATGTTTAAAGTCATTCAAAGACCTGCAAACAGGGTTCTTGCTCTCAGTTTTGAAAAATGCTGCTTGGCTTTTTTTGTTTCCTTGCCAGATTTGTTGTGGGTTTTTTGATCACAAATATTTGAGAATGAGATTCTTCAAAGCATATCATTCTTTCCCTCATCCTCTTCTTATTTTTAAAGTATAGCTATTTTATCAAGAAGTTCTGCTGTCTTCGTGCCATGATTTAGGAAACACAGCAGGAAGGAGAAGGGGATCAGACAAAACCTTTCACCACCTCTGGGAAGCTTCTGTCAATTCAACTAGGACAGGGTTCAGCCACATGTAGATCCGCTGCTCCCCGATGGAGGGGATGCTCTCCAGCTCCACAGGAGATGCTCTTTAAGGCTTTTTGTGCTTTTTCTGCTGGAAGTGAAGAACCAGGGGAGAAGCACAGAGACTTGGAGGTGGGCAGTGTTTGTGAGGGAGGGGTAATTGAGGAAGGACCTAAAAATGTGGGTGAAGCAGTGATTCAGATGGTGAGAAAGGCAGGAGAGACAGAGTCCTCAGAGCAGGAGAGAAGAATCTGGGACCCCTGCAATGCAGTCTGTTCTTGAGGTGAAATGGGAATCTAGACAGACGAGTGTTGGAGCTGGCAAAAAAGTTTAAAGTTCTTCCGGGTTTCAAAATACGCTGTTTGCATGTTTACCTCCCAGCTCTGACACCTAGGGCCAGCTCTTTCTGAAGTCCTTGTTGCATAATTTCCCTGTTGGTGACCCTTTCACAACAAGGCAACAACACCCTGCAATTACTGTTTGAGACTGGAACATCAAGCACTACTACTGCCACTTACTCTGTTAGTACTGTTGACATTGGACCTGAGTGATCCAATTTCAGGCTCAACCTTGCTGATGATCCACACAGAAGACAAGAGAATGCCAAAATATGACATTTGAGTATTTATCTTTTCTTTTTCACAAATCCCCCCCCATTTCATGAAACTCCAAGAAACTTGTAGTGGCAAGTACTCTAAGTACTCTGCAGTTTGGATATGCCAGAGCTACAGCATGCTGTTGGCATTATGTCAGTTCCCCTCAATTCTGCAAGAGAAGTATGATAAAGGATCAGGTATGGTCATGGAGATAGTCAATAATATGGCCATATTTTTTTTTCTATGTGCCACGTACCTCACTAAAGCCATAGACTGGGCTATGCAACATGAATAAATTAGGATTATATAGGGTAGGAGGAAATTTTCTGTGGGGACTCTTGTCTTTTTGTTCAAAATTAATATGTGAATTTGAGAAAAGAAAATGAGTCCTTGTGATGTCCTGATTAGCCTCAGTTCTGCAGCCATGGAAAGCTCCAGAAAAGACTTGACCATTCTCTGTTAATGCAGAAGTTTAAAGAAAGTTCAGCAAAATAAGCTATAGAAGTACACAAGAATTTTAACAGAGAAACTAGTGTGAAACCACTGGCATCTTGATCACAGAGTGGGAAAAAGATCCTGCCTTAAAAACAAGGTAAATACTTTCTGAACACTGGCAAACAAGGACAGCTATGTTGCACATGCAGCTGTTTCCTACTTTAACAACTTTACACACACAATAATCTTAAATTAAAAATTGTGTTCTTAACTGCAAGTTAATCATGCATGACACTAAGAGCATTTCCAGATGGCATCTTAATTCAGATACAAAGCAAAAAGATACAGCTTTGTGTCAAAGGAATTTAGGCAGTTAGAAAAATATTCCCTTAAGAGAGAAAACTAGAAATGGCAAGTCCAAGGTGCAGCTAAAGCTGAGATCTGTACTGTACTGAGAGTACCTTACCAATAAAACAAGTCTCCATGCCCCAGGGCTATGGAAATATCCTCCCTTGCCTTGTAAATATCCCTAAGAACTTGTGACAAAGGTTCTTCTTGCTGTCAAATACACCAGTATTTTCTTACAGGCTAAAACTCTTTTGGACTTTTCTCTCCACATCTTACAAATAAAAGATCTCCATGAGGCATTGTGAGGTGAACGGCTCTTGCAGAAGCCCAGCTCTGCTAAGGAAGAGCAGCAACTGCTCAGTGCTGCCCTGCTTCAGGCATGTTCTCTCTCTGGTGTGTTGAAAGGAAAGCAGAAACGAAACTACTACAAATTCCTCTTTCAGGAAAGGAATTATGACATGTTCTTCACGGTTTTCTGGAAAGACTTTATTAGCCAGGCACAGAAACAGAAGGCAGTAATTTTGTAAATCTTGCAGATCTGAATCTCTAAGTTACTTGGAGGAAAATGGCAGCCACATGTTACCCATGGAGCCCTTAGCAGAGTGCTTCTCTGATGAAAAAAAAAGGCATGAGAAGGATAAAGTGCTTGAGGACAAATGGGTGCTGGGACTTCCCTTCAGCAGCAGCCACCACCCACATCCTTGATCACCTTCCTTCTCATACAACACCAGGAGGAGCAAGTTTGTTCTTGCCCAGCCTTTTCC